>NC_057796.1:122856960-122973109 GCF_018294505.1 Triticum aestivum | reverse complement strand
GGGTCCGCCGCTCAGCGCCGCCCCTCCCCGTCCACTCCGCCCTCGCCGCGGGCCACCAGAGCCGCCGCTCCGGTCGAGCCCGAGCCGCCGCCGCCCTTCTCCGACGACCGGCGAACCCCGCCACCGCCGACCCGGTCCGCCGCTGAAAAACCGCCGGTTTTCGATGAAAACCCCACCGGTATAAACCGTGAACCGCCCCGGTTTTTTATTATTATTCGTTTTGGTTTTATTAAGAAAACCTAGTTCTATTTTTTTGGGTTTTATTAAACAGCGAACGTCCACTGTTTAGATCCTATAAACGAACGTTCACTATTTAGTTTTTTCTTTTTCTGTTATTTTCGGCCAGGGACCCGTCTGTGAATATTTTATTTACAGATTAGCCCCTGATCTTCAAACATCCATAACTTTTTACTCGTTTGTCCAAATCCAACGAAACCAACGCCCACTTCTTCGTTATGATCCCGTCTATCCAGTAAAACAACTTAAACATGTTTTTGAAAGTTTTAAAATTTGAATTCAAACAGATTTGTATTCAATCTTCTTTTGATCATAACTTAAGTTCCGTAACTCCGTTTGAGTTGATTATTTTTGCAAATCGAAGCTCTTGACTTAAACTTTCTGATAAGGCCAAATTCACATAATTTTGGTACTGTTAGAAATTGTTTTATGTTGCAAGGAGTTATTCGCTTGGTTTTGATGTTTTTACGAAGTGTCTTCTTCGTGCTTCTCGATCTTCTGAGTGATTGCTTATGTGTGGTTACTATTGCTTGCTCTCGATAGATCGACCGGAGTGTGACGAGTAGATCTATCAATAGTTTTGAGTGCGAATCATCTTCATCAACATTGCAGGCAAGTAAAACTTTGATCATACCCCGTTCATACCCAGTTTTATTGCATTAGATCTGTTTCCCTCAAACATTGCATGTTTAGGATCTAATTAAATTGTGGGAACTGGGAAGTAGTTGAGGTAGTACCTATTGCCCTGTTTACTATCAAACCCTTGGGAGTTACTTCTACGTTGCTTTTATTATTGCCATGCTATGCTCGTAGATGTGGATTGGGTTTGAGTGATATTCATGACAGATGTGAGATGTTTATTAATGGTTCAACTTAAGGTGGCAACTAAAACTCACATCTGGGTGGATTGAGGCACCTGGAGAACCCAGTGTTGTCTGTATGTATAAGGTCCGCCACCCAGGCTCAAAGGCATCATAAGATTAGTCATGCTAGAAACTTCCGTGTGCAGCCACAAGCTATTATGGGCTCTAGCATAGCTGAGTAGGTTACAGGATCTCTTGAAGAGGTGGACTAGCAGATGTAGGGGAAAGTAGGTGTACCGGTCCATCCAGAGTAGAGAGTGATTGTTTCTGAAAGACTGTGTCTCGGTCATCCGTTTCTCAAACATCATGCAGTGCGAGAATCAAGTGGAGGCGATCGAGTCTTGTGGGGAAAAGTGCACAAACCTCTGCAGAGTGTACAAACTAATCATGATTAGCCGTGTCCCCGGTTATGGACATCTTGAGTATCTAGTTCTTGGATTATCCCGTTGATCTCATCATGTTACTTTAATTAAGTTTGTTGGGTTAATGATGATACTTAATTGGGATTGAGTTGGAGGTACCTTCTCAATGTTTGACAACCACCATGATAGTTAAATAAAATTTATTCCTTTGAAGTAGGAAAAAATTGGCTTTTCGCAAAAACATTATAACCATAGAGCTTTTCCACCAGCCATATATGCATGTAGTGATAGCCTTTGTTCATCATTTCTCTATGGTGTGAATTTGCCAGCATATTCCATGTGCTGACCCGTTTTCGGGCTGCAACGTTTCATGTTGCAGGATATCTTACGACGAGTAAGTGATTCGTTAGGGTTACGATTTCTACACTCAACTTTGCCGTTGGTGTTGATGGGAATCCACAACCTTGTTACTTCCGCTATTTGGATTGAGGTAATAGTATTTACGTTACTTTATACATGTGATTTACCTCTGTTATAAATCCTCGAGTACTGTGTGTGTCAGCATACCGATCCAGGGATGACACTTAAGCACAGAGACTTGATCCATTCGGGTCGGGTCGCTACATTATCACGTTGAATTTTCAAAATTCCTGGACTAAGAGCAAAAGTTTCTGTTTTTGCACATAATCAAGTCAACTATCATCCACACTATCCCAAAGGCTTTACTTGGCACTTTATTGAAACAAAAGCTATAAAACATGATTAATACAGTAGCCTGATCATGTGAACACACAAAAACAGTAGGTATAAATGTTGGGTTGTCTCCCAACAAGCGCTTTTCTTTATTGCCTTTCTAGCTAGGCATGATGATTTCAATGATGCTCACATAAAAGATAAGAATTGAAACATGACGGGAGAATCATGAAGCATATGACAAGCACATTTAAGTCTAACCCACTTCCTATGCATAGGGATTTTGTGAGCAAACAACTTATATATGGGGACAAGAATCAACTAGCATAGGGAGGCAAAACAAGCATAACTTCAAGATTTTCAACACATAGAGAGGAAACTTGATATTATTGCAATATGTAAAAGCATATGTTCCTCTCTCATAGTAATTTTCAGTAGCATCATGAATGAATTCAACAATATAACTATCACATAAAGCATTATTTTCATGATCCACAAGCATAGAAATTTTACAACTCACCACATAAGCAAAATTCTTCTCATTAATAGTAGTGGGAGCAAACTCAACAAAATAATTATCATGTGAGGCATAATCCAATTGAAAATTAAAATCATGATGACAAGTTTCATGGTTATCATTATTCTTTATAGCATAATTGTAATCACAATAATCATCATAGATAGCAACTTTATTCTCATAATCAATTGAAACCTCTTCCGAAATAGTGGATTCATCACTAAATAAAGTCATGACCTCTCCAAATCCACTTTCATAAATATTATAAGATTCAACACCCTCCAAAATAGTGGGATCATTACCTAGAGTTGACACTCTTCCAAATCCACTTTCATCAATATAATCATCATAAATAGGAGTCATGCTATCATCATAATAAATTTGCTCATCAAAACTTGGGGGACCAAAAATATCATCTTCATCAAACATAGCATCCCCAAACTTGTGGATTTGCATATCATTAGTATCATGGATATTCAAGAAATTCATACTAACAACATTGCAATCATGCTCATCATGCAAAAATTTAGTGCCAAACATTTTATTGACTTCTTCCTCTAACACTTGAGCACAATTTTCCTTTCCATCATTTTCGACAAAGACATGATAAAGATGAAGCATATGAGGCAACCTCAATTCCATTTTTTTGTAGTTTTCTTTTATAGACTAAAATAGTGACAAAACAAGAAACTAAAAGACTCAATTGCAAGATCTAAAGATATACCTTCAAGCACTCACCTCCCCAGCAACGATGCTAGAAAAGAGCTTGATGTCTACTATGCAACTTTATCCTTGTAGACGTTGTTGGGCCTCCAAGTGCAGAGTTTTGTAGGACAGTAGAAAATTTCCCTCAAATGGATGACCTAAGGTTTATCAATCCGTGGGAGGCGTTGGATGAAGATGGTCTCTCTCAAACAACCCTGCAACCAAATAACAAAGAGTCTCTTGTGTCCCCAACACACCCAATACAATGGTAAATTGTATAGGTGCACTAGTTTGGCGAAGAGATGGTGATACAAGTGTAATATGGATGGTAGAAATATATTTTTATAATCTGAATAAATTAAAAAACAGTGAGGTAACTAGTAATAAAAGTGAGTGAAAACGGTATTTCAATGCTTGAAAACAAGGCCTAGGGTTCATACTTTCACTAGTGGAAGTTCTCTCAACAATGATAACATAGTTGGATCATATAACAATCCCTCAACGTGCAACAAAGAATCACTCCAAAGTTTCTATCAAAGAATAATGTAGGATGAAAATGTGCATCAACCCCTATGCATAGATTAGCCCAATGTCACCTCAGGAATCCACGAGTTGAGTGCCAAAACATACATCAAGTGAATCAATAGAACATCCCATTGTCACCACATATATCCCATCGCAAGACATACATCAAGTGTTCTCAAATCCAATGCTCAATCCAACATAACGAAACCTCAAAGAGCAAGACTCAATTCATCACAAGAAGATAGAGGGGGAAGAACACCATAAGATCCAACTATAATAACAAAGCTCGCGGTACATCAAGATCGTGCCATATCAAGAACACGAGAGAGAGAGATCAAACACATAGCTACTGGTACATACCCTCAGCCCCGAGGGTGAACTACCCCCTCCTCGTCATGGAGACCGCTGGGATGATGAAGATGGCCACCGATGATGGTTTCCCCCTCCGGCAGGGTGCCGGAACGGGCCCCCGATTGGTTTTTCGTGGCTATAGAGGCTTGCGGCGTCGGAACTCTCGATCTAGGTTTATTTCTGGTGGTTTTGGTATTTATAACAATTTTTGGCATCGGGAACAAGTCGGGGGGGGGGGTCCACGAGTCAGCGACAAGGCAGGGGGCGCGCCCTAGGGGTGTGGGGGCACCCTCCACCCTTTTCGTTGACTCGAGACTCTTCTGGCCCAACTCTTTTGCTTCGGGGGTTTCTTTTGGTCCATAAAACATTACCGTAAATTTTTAGCTCATTTGGACTCCGTTTGATATTCCTTTTCTGCAAAACTCAAAAACAAGAAAAAACAGAAACTGACACTGGGCTCTAGGTTAATAGGTTAGTCCCAAAAATAATATAAAATAGCATATAAATGCATATAAAACATCCAATATGGATAATATAATAGCATGGAACAATCCAAAAATATAGATACATTGGAGACGTATCAAGCATCCCCAAGCTTAATTCCTGCTCGTCCTCGAGTAGGTAAATGATAAAAACAGAATTTTTGATGTGGAATGCTACCTAACATATTTATCAATGTATTCTTCTCTATTGTGGCAAGAATATTCAGATCCATAAGATTCAAAACAAAAGTTTAATATTGACATAAAAACGATAATACTTCAAGCATACTAATAAGGCAATCATGTCTTCTCAAAATAAGATGGCCAAAGAAAGCTATCCCTACAAAATCATATAGTATGGCTATGCTCCGTCTTCATCACACAAAATATTCAAATCATGCACAACCCCGATGACAAGCCAAGCAATTATTTCATACTTATGATGTTCTCAAACCTTTTTCAACTTTCACGCAATACATGAGCGTTAGCCATGGACATGGCACTGTAGGTGGAATAGAATATGCTGATTGTGGAGAAGACAAAAAGAAGGAGATAGTCTCACATTAACTAGGCGTATCAACGAGATATGGAGATGCCCATCAATATATCAATGTGAGTGAGTAGGGATTGCCATGCAACGGATGCACTAGAGCTATAAGTGTTTGAAAGCTCAAAAAGAAACTAAGTGGGTGTGCATCCAACTTGCTTGCTCACGAAGACTTTGGGCAATTTGAGGAAGCCCATCGTTGGAATATACAAGCCAAGTTCTATAATGAAAAATTCCCACTAGTATATGAAAGTGACAACATAGGAGACTCTCTATCATGAAGATCATGGTGCTAATTTGAAGCACAAATGTGGTAAAAGGATAGTAGCATTGCCCCTTCTCTCTTTTTCTCTCATTTTTTGTTTCTTTTGTTTTTGGGGGTTCTCTCTTTTTTTGGCCTCTTTTTTTTCGTCCGGAGTCTCATCCCGACTTGTGGGGGAATCATAGTCTCCATCATCCTTTCCTCACATGGGACAATGCTCTAATAATGATGATCATCACACTTTTATTTACTTACAACTCAAGAATTACAAATCGATAGTAGGACAAAGATATGACTCTATATGAATGCCTCCGGCACTGTACCGGGATGTGCAATGACTCAAGAGTGACATGTATACAAATTATGAATGGTGGGTTTGCCACAAATACTATGTCAACTACATGATCATGCAAAGCAATATGACAATGATGAAGCGTGTCATAATAAACGAAATGGTGGGAAGTTGCATGGCAATATATCTCGGAATGGCTATGGAAATGCCATAATAGGTAGGTATGGTGGCTTTTTTGAGGAAGGTATATGGTTGGTGTATGGTACCAGCATAAGTTGCGAGCACTACAAAAAAAATACACTTCCGTGATGATACGTGTTTGTCACAGTAGGTCACGTTTTTTGTCATGCATGTACATCCATGACGATTTTATGATAGAATCAAGATAGTAATACCTGTGTTGTCGTAGAAGTGTTCAATGACAATACCAAAATTATCATCACAGAAGTGTCCACTTCCATGACGATAAATGGCGCGTCATGGAAGTTCCTTCGTCAAGGGTAACCGACACATGGCATCCACCGTAACGGGTCGCCGTTAAGCTATCGGGTTCCGGTTTGGATCCGATAACCCATTAACAGCCCGAACCAATGGGGATTTTCCACGTGTAAAATCATCATTGGCTGGAGGAAACACGTGTCTGCTCCTCGGTGGGCCAGATGTCATCCGTCCAATGGAGGAGACATGCCTATGATACATCGACACATGGCAGGGCCCAATAGAGGCCCATATAGGTTAAAAAGGCCAGCCCAGTCAAAGCCTAGTACTATTTACTCAGGTACTTGTGGGCCAAACCAATAACATCCTGTTTAAACATGGCCCATTTACGACCCGAAGGCAGATCTGGCCCGTTAATTGTTCGTCGAATATTTGGGCCCAATTACGGCCCAGTGACATTTCGGCCTGTTAGAGGCCAGATGTAGACATGGGCCCATTTTAGCCCGGTGTGTCTTTCGGCCTGGGAATGGCTCGTGCTGCCCATGGGCCATATATGGTCCGATGTGACATCCGGCCCTCTAACGGCCCGTGATAAAGGTGGCAACAGTTCAGCCCAATGTGACTTTGGGCCAGTTTAAGGCTCGTCGTATAATTCGGCCCGTTGATGCCTCTACTAAGCTTTCGGCCTCTTTAGGGCCCATGATACCAGTGGGCCAACTAAGGCCCGAGATATGTTTCGGCCTGGTAATGGCCCGTCATATAACTGGACCAAAAAAGCCCGGTCTACATTTCAGCCTGCTGAAGGCCTGTCGACGACTAGTGAAAATTGAGGCCCAACATGCATTTCGGCCTGCTAAAGGCCCATGGTTTCTTGTGGGCCGTAACAGGCCAGTAGAATATTCAGCCTGTTAATGGCCCAAAGCTACATGGGCCCAACTAAGCGCTGGGTCCACTAAAGGCCCAACTAAACTTTGAGCCGAATATAGGCCCGTGTAAGTTGTGGGCCTGGCGCAAAGTGCGGCCCCAATGGCCTTTCAGGCCCAAGAAAGTTGCAGGCCGGCCCAATTGTGGCCCGCTAAAAAGTAGGCCCGTTAGAGGCGAATGTTTCGGCCCGATCGACTACATCAGATTTTCTCCATTTTTTCAGATAGCGAATGATGGCAGTAACTAGTAGGAATTAAGAACAAACCTACTCTATACAATAAAGAAATTATGGCATAGTAACTTAGAATAAACCTACACTATATAGTAAAGGACTTATGGTGTATTACATCCACTGGGCATTGAAGTTCGCCACCAGTGATCATAAAGTGCAACGAAGAAGCATATTACAAAAACTGGGCACCATTGCAGCGTAACAAAATAATACTGAACCAAGACCACTTCCAAGACAGTTCAAGAAAGGTTAGCCTTGCGCGGGAACTGCTGCACAAGCTGTTGAGCAAGGCTGTGAGACCGGCCTAGCATGTCGGTCATAGCTTCTAGGTGTAGTTGTTTAGCAATGAGGTTCTCATTGGTGTTCTCCTCAATCTTTCTTAGAGATTGGACTTCAAGTCGAAGTTGAGTTGCAGAATGCCTTTCTGCTAGAACTTGGGACTGAAGAAGTTGAACTGATTCAGACAGCGAATTCCGTGAGCTTGTCTGACTGCTAGTCTCAAGTAACTTGAACACTGCATCAAGACAAGACTTTGGGGTTGTCTCGCTATCTTCAAGATGTTTTGCCTTCTTTGCTGCAATATATGTTGGGTTTGTCTCACAGCCTTCAGCGGACTTGTGCATGCCATCAGGCATATCACCCTGAAACAAGCAGAGAGATGACAGGTTTTGCACGTGTATAAACACAGATGATAACTGTGCTGTCAATTCCATCCAATTTCAAATTAGAAAATAAAGAGCAAGTTCAAAATATCAATAGCATAATTTGGCATTGTTCATAATGCGGGGAGCTTCACCACACTACTGGATTATCATGTCAACATAACAAGCATAGATGAAGGGCAAAGACAATCATTATATCTATTTTGGTTAATTTCCATGGCATGTTGTTCATATCATCAGCCACATCAGTAAGATAAAATAGGTGAAAGGATCGAGAAGAGGCGTCTAGAGGGGGGGGGGTGTGAATAGAATCTAAGAAGAAAAGTTGCAATTTTTAATATCCTTAAGTTGATGGGGAGTTTTGGCACAAGTTTAAACATTCACAATACATATCAAGCAAGCATGCCAAGAGTATATGAGCAGCGGAAAGTAAAGCATGCAAGTTGCAAGAATGTAAAGGGATGGGATTGGAATGTGCAAACGCAATTTGGAGACACGGAGATTTTTTATCCGTGGTTCCGATAGGTGGTGCTACCGTACATCCACGTTGATGGAGACTTCAACCCACGAAGGGTAACGGTTGCGCGAGTCCACGGAGGGCTCCACCCACGAAGGGTCCACGAAGAAGCAACCTTGTCTATCCCACCATGACCGTCGCCCACGAAGGACTTGCCTCACTAGGGTAGATCTTCAGGAAGTAGGCGATCTCGCCCTTACAAACTCCTTGGTTCAACTCCACAATCTTGACGGAGGCTCCCAAGTGACACCTAGCCAATCTAGGAGACACCACTCTCCAAGAAGTAACAAATGGTGTGTTGATGATGAACTCCTTGCTCTTGTGCTTCAAATGATAGTCTCCCCAACACTCAACTCTCTCTCACAGGATCTGGATTTGGTGGAAAGAAGATTTGAGTGGAAAGCAACTTGGGAAGGCTAGAGATCAAGATTTATGTGGTTGGAATGGGATATCTTGACCTCAACACAAGTGTAGGTGGTTCTCTCTCAGAAAATATGTGTTGGAAGTGTAGGCATGTTCTGATGGCTCTCTCCACGAGTGAAGAGTGGGTGGAGGGGTATATATAGCCTCCACACAAATCACCAAACTCGGTGGGACCGATTCAGAGAACTCGGTCAGACCGATTTGGCTCATAATGTGACCGTTAGGCATTTCGGTGGGACCGATATAATCAACTCGGTGGGACCGATGGGCTAGGGTTAGGGTAAAACCTCATCTTGGTTTGACCAATTACACAAACTCAGTGGGACTGATTTGCGTAATAAGCGAAATAGAGAGTTGGCCAAGCAAACTCGGTGGGGCCGATTGCATATCTCGGTGGGACCGAAATTATTGCAATAGGCAACAGAGAGTTTGCAAGCCCATCTCGGTGAGACCAAGATCCCATCGGTGAGACCGAATTGATTAGGGTTTCTGGCAGTGGCTATGTCAGCTGAACTCGGTGGCACCGGATAGAAAGATTCGGTGGGGCCGAGTTTGACTGTTTGGTTTGGGACATATGTGGATGTGAGAAAGTAGTTGAGGGCTTTGGAGCATATCACTAAGCACTTTGAGCAAGCAAGCCATTAAGCAACACCTCATCCCCTCTTAATAGTATTGGCTTTTCCTATGGACTCAATGTGATCTTGGATCACTAAAATAGAAAATGTAGAGTCCTGAGCTTTGAGCTTGAGCCAATCCTTTGTCCTTAGCAACTTGAAGAGGTTCCACATCCTCTAGTCCATGCCACTCCATTGTTGAACTTATCTGAAACATACTAGGTAGAAGTATTAGTTCAACAAGAGATATGTTGTCATTAATTACCAAAATCACCCAGGGAGCACTTGTGCTTTCAATCTCCCCCTTTTTGGTAATTGATGGCAACATACATCAAAGCTTTAGATAAAGATATAGAGAATAACAAGTAAAGCTTTGGAAAGACATATAACATGCATAGGCTCCCCCTACATGTATACAATCATGTAAATATGGGACACAGGAGCATGTGAATGCATAAGCATGACAGAGCAAGCAATCAGTTACATGTATCTTGGCTATATGCATCAGAGCAAATGATGTGAATATAGGAAATGTACTTTCATGCTCATGAGTCCTTCTTGCAAATAGTATATACATCAGCAAGAAATCCTCATGCACATGACTGTGATGCATATACTTACCTTGTGGTCTTGAGTTGGCTTAGGAAAGAATGAACCTGAGTTAACAAGGTTAGATAACACAGATACATCTTAGCCAAAGCAACCAAAAGAAACCACAAGAGTACCAAGACTGGGATGACATGTAGAGAGTGAGTACTGAGTACTCTATTGGATATAGACATGTACCCAAAGGTAAAGACATGCAATGAATTCAAGTATCTCCTTCCCTTAGATGTCTTGCTCCCCCTGAATCTTGCATGGGATATTGGGAGAGGATAGGGAACAGAAAATCAGAGCAAAGAAAAGAAACAGAGCTAATGCAAAACAATCAAATATGAACATGTCTTTCCCCTCTTAAAGACATGTGACTTATCTCCTCTTGAACACCAAGCATCTGGGGTTTCTTACACTTTCCCCCTGAGTATTCTCTCCCCTATAGAAATGATTAAGCTTAAGCTTTGATGTGATCTCTCTCTCCCCCTTTGACAGCAATTTCCAAGGAGGGCTCTTTTGGACTTTTATTACAAAAGGGTTTGGTCCTTGAGTCACAAAGCAAAGTAGCAAGTCGAATGTGATGCTGGTAGAGGACAAGAATCATTGAGTGGAGCTGGAGCAGAATGAATGCAGGAATAAGTGGCAAGCTGTCTTTCCTGTAGTGAAATCGGTGGCACCGAGTTGTGTGCTTTGGTGGCACCGAAAGATTTCGGTTGGACTGAAGGAAACAAACCGGTGTGACCGAGTTCATTACAGAGAAAACACTTGTCACCTCAGCTCACTAGACAATTAAGATCTCACAAGGATTTGCAAGGAATTAGCTGAAAGATTTGCAATGAATTGGATGCAGGGAATGCAGAACAGAAAAAAAGAAAAAGAAAAAGAACAGATCTAGATGAAGTTTTTTTTTGAAAAAGGGAAGCAAATATGCATGAGACAAATACAAGAGCACAAGAGAAACGCCAGAGAACTTCATCTAGAATTGTTTGGTGACAAAGTCACCTATGTTAGAGTATATTGACTTAGGAGTCAAGTGAGGTCACTTGATCTTTGGTCATACTCATCGTTTAAGCTCAAAATGGGGTTACCATTTTTCGTTTAAGCATCTTGATGTATTCACATCTTGTTGAGTTGCTTTGACTCATGTCTTGGAGTAAAGCTTCTCTAAGATGGAATAACATACCTTGGGTGGTGGTGTTGATCTTGATCATGTAGTTGAACTTGAGTGGGTTGCTCATGGTTGATGTAGTTCATCAAGAGTTGGGAGCACCACTTGGAATTTGAGTTCATCTACCTACATCGGTTAGTTTTGCAAGGAAGAGCACTTGTGTATCCTAAATCACAATCATAAAACTTAATATAGAATTTGTCAAAGGATATGTTTGAAGGGTTTCGTGCTTCCTTGTCTTCAACCACCATTGTGTAGAGACTTGGTGATGTAGAGATTGCTCAAGATGTGAGTGAGTTGCAAACTCATGGATTTAGATTCATCCAAGTACCTACAAGGGTTAGGTAGCATGCAAAGGCGCAAATATATCCAAGACATATGAATATAATCATAAGAGAAACATCAAGGATTAGTCATAGACTCATACCTTGCATGTATCCAAATGGAGTTCCTACTCCAAGTTTGAAGCATCAATGATGTTCAATTCTCCTCTCAAACAGCAAAAGACTTTCTCATCAAGCGGTTTGGTGAATATATCCGCCAATTGCTTATCGGTACGAACATGCTTAAGATCAATGTCCCCTTTGGCAACGTGATCTCGAATGAAATGATGACGAACTTCAATATGCTTAGTTCGAGAATGTTGCACGGGATTGTGAGCAATCTTGATAGCACTTTCATTGTCACAAAGCAATGGAACATGTTTCACATATATCCCATAATCTTTAAGAGTTTGGGTCATCCAAAGTAATTGAGCACAACATGAACCAGCGGCAATGTATTCCGCTTCGGCGGTGGATAACGATACCGAGTTTTGTTTCTTGGAGGACCAAGACATAAGAGATCTACCAAGAAATTGATAAGTGCCCGAAGTGGACTTCCTATCAACCTTGTCTCCGGCATAGTCCGAATCGGAGTAACCAACAAGATCGAAAGAAGACCTCTTAGGATACCAAATGCCAAAATTTGGTGTGTGTGTGTATTAAGTATCTCACTATCCTTTTCATAGCCTTAAGATGACACTCTTTAGGGGCCGCTTGATATCGTGCACACATGCACACACTTAACATAATATCAGGACAAGAGGCACATAGATATAACAATGAACCAATCATAGAGCGGTAAACTTTTTGATCGACCGGTTCATCGTCCTTAGTCAAGTCAAGATGTCCACTAGTAGGCATGGGTGTAGACATACCTTTGCATTCTTGCATATTGAACTTCTTGAATAAGTCCTCGGTGTACTTGGTTTGAGAAACAAAGGTACCTTCCTTAGTTTGCTTGATTTGCAAACCAAGAAAGAATCTGAGTTCACTCATCATAGACATCTCAAACTTCTCTAACATTAGCTTTCCAAACTTCTCACTAAAATGAGGGTTAGTCGAACCAAATATAATATCATCAACATAAATTCGGCACACAAATAGTTCTCCATTAACCCTTTTAGTAAAAAGTGTAGAATCTATTTTTCCAATTTCAAAGCCTTTTTCAATAAGGAACTTGGTCAAGCATTTATACCACGCTCTAGGAGCTTGTTTAAGACCATACAGAGCTTTGTGAAGTTTGTAAACATGATTAGGTTTCTTAGGATTGACAAAGCCGGGAGGTTGCTTAACATAAACTTCCTCCTCAATTTCACCATTTAGGAAAGCACTTTTAATGTCCATTTGGTACAAGGTGATATCATGGTGATTAGCATAAGCAAGTAAGATGCGAATGGACTCAAGTCTAGCAACGGGGGCATATGTCTCACCATACTCCATACCTTCGACTTGAGTGTAGCCTTGGGCGACTAGACGTGCTTTGTTGCAGACGACTTGACCATCTTCATCTTGCTTGTTGCGAAACACCCATTTGGTACCAATGATGTTGTGGTTGTTGTCGGGCTTCTCGACCAATGTCCACACTTGGTTTCTCTCAAAGTTCACATGGCGTTTATCCAATCCGGATCTGCCAATGCTTCTTCAACCTTCATAGGTTCAATGCTAGAGATGAATGAGTAATGTTCACAAAAATTAGCCAAACGAGTTTTAGAGCGAGTGATTCTCCCGGTTTGGATATCATTGTAGATTTGCTCGACGGGATGGTCTTTGCCAACCCTTCCTCGAACTCGTGGGAGCTTTTGCTTGGCTCGGGGTGGAACATCCTCATCATCTTGTTCTCCTTCTTGGCCTTCTTCATTATTGTCGTTGTCGTTCTCTTGTCGTGGTGGAGAAGGAGGTTGTTGATGTTCATCTTGATGTGCTTCCTCATTTTCTTCATCTTGGTGTGTCCCATTTGTGGATGCTTCCGTATCTTCTCTTGGTTCACCTTGTCGTGAGGTGGAAGCTTCCACTTGGACGGACGAGGTATTCTCCTTCACCTCCGTTGGACGAATCTTGCCAATAGACAAGTCTTGGATTGCTTCCGAAGGGTCTTTGTCTCCTACATCAATTGGAAATTGCTCTACTTGCGAGCCGTTAGATTCATCAAACTTCACATCTACCGTCTCTTCAACCTTTCGGGTGAAATTGTTGAAGACACGGTAAGTGTGAGAGTTTGAGCCATAACCAAGTAGGAAACCTTCATGAGATTTAGGAGCAAATTTAGAACGACGATGCTTATCAAGAATGTAGCACTTTGAGCCGAATAATCGAAAGTATCCAACTTGGGGTTTGTTACCGGTGAGGAGCTCATATGCCGTCTTGCCGAGTAGCTTGTGAAGATACAAGCGATTTGTTTTTTTTTGACTGGGAACTGTAGGGGAAACCCACACAGCATATGAAAACTTTATTGAGAAAAAGAGATACAGTACAAGAACAAAGGGGGATTACAAGAGGTAATCGAAGTAAGCTAGGGGAAGAAGGAGAAATAACAAGTTAAAAGATATAGACTATTGGCCTCAAGGTGGCAGAAATGAAATCCAGCGAAGAAGATCATCTTTGTAGGCAGCTTTCACTCTATATTGCATTAAGCTGATGTCATGGATGAATGCAGTTCTCCATTTATTGAATCTAGCTCTCTCATGCCTGAAGACCTTAGCGTTCCTGATGATCCAGATATTCCAGCAAGCAATGAACACCACTTCGGTGAAGAAGGGCTTCCTAAAACTCCTGCTAGCATTAATAACCAAATGAGCCATGGAGTCACCAGAAGACCAGTCAATTTGCAGATAGTTCCAAACTCTGACACTAAAGTTGCAATTAAAGAACAGATGATCCCTTGTTTCCCTAGTCTGCAAAGGACAAAGGACATAGTTTACTCCATCCTCCAAATGCTATACAAGCGATTTGTTGCATGACAAGCTGTTTCAACCGCTTCCGCCCAAAAGTCTTTTGGAGTCTTGTACTCATCAAGCATCGTTCTTGCCATCTCAATAAGAGTTCGGTTCTTCCTCTCAACAACTCCATTTTGTTGAGGCGTGTATGTAGCCGAGAACTCGTATGAAATCCCTTCTTCGTCAAGAAAGGTATCCACATTTGCGTTCTTGAACTCTGTTCCATTGTCGCTCCGAACCTTCTTGATCTTCACGTCAAATAGATTTTGAGCCTTCCTAGAGAAGTTTTTGAAGATCTTTTGGACCTGCGATTTGTCATCAAGAAAGAACACCCACGTAAATCTTGAAAAATCATCAACTATGACTAGACCAAAAGAGTTACCACTGAGACTCTTGTAGGCGTTGGGACCAAAGAGATCCATGTGAAGTAGCTCGAGCGGTCTTCTCGTGGTCATGATGTTCTTCACGGGGTGACTCCCTCCAACTTGTTTTCCTGCCTGACAAGCACTACAAAGTCTATCCTTGTCAAATATAACATCTTGTACTCCAAGGATATGATCACCTTTAATAAGCTTATCAAGATTTCACATGCCCACATGACCTAGCCTTCTATGCCACAACCAGCCTTTAGAAGATTTAGCAATTAAGCAAGTTCTAGGTTGAACCTTTTAGTGAAATCAACAATGTAAAGATCACCTCTACGTATACCAGTAAAGACCATTTTATGATTGTCTCTTCGAAACACTTGGCAATCTACTTCAGTAAATAGGACATTGAAACCGAAATCAGCAAGTCTAGATACTGAAAGTAAATTGTACCCAAGAGATCCAATGAGCATGACATTTTGTATGGAGCTATCATGTGAGATGGCCACCTTACCGAGGCCAACCACCTTACCCTTTGAGTTATCACCAAAGGTGACATACTTCCGAGGGTCGTCGTTTTCAGCAAACACGAAACATATCTTTGTCTCTGGTCATATGATCGGTACATCCACTATCAAGGACCCATTCCTTTCCTCCAGCCATGTAGCCGCGAAGATTAGCCATAAGACCAAAATGTCTCATTGCATCATCAAGATCATAGTCACTATCATCATCATCATCCTCATCATAGTATCCATGTTCAACATCATCTTGTGATTGATCAACTCCTAGAGAGGGTAATTCATTAGATAAATGATCATCACAATGGTCATCTTTATGAATTCTAATAGCTTCGGAAATGATACTGCTAATAATTCCAACATCTCCTTTGGCACGCATGAGATCACGAAGCTCAAATAGACAATCATCAAACTTAGGATCACTATTACTCATCTTACTCAAGGCAATAGACTTATGGAGAATTTCGTCTAAGTTTTGCAAGGAATAGTTTGGAAATCTTTCCTCAAGAAATCTCCATATAGTGTAGGCGCAATCAAGAGTAGGCAAACATCCAATCAAGTTTCTAGGCAATCCTCTAGTGATAAGATTAACAGTTCTAAGGTTGCGGATCATGTCAATAGACTCATCAAGGGTAGGATGCAAAGGATCAACATGAGGTGCACAAGGGCTAGTAATGTACTTGTTCAAATGATATTCATTGAAAATCTCAAGCATCTCATTTTTCCACTCATAAAAGAACTCTCCATCAAGAATAGGCACTCTATGTCTAAGACTCCCCAATGTAGACACATCCATCTTCCTCCAATGGTGATTAAACCAAAGCAATGGAGACCAAGGCTCTGATACCAATTGAAAGGATCGAGAAGAGGCGTCTAGAGGGGGGGGGGGTGAATAGACTCTAAGAAGAAAAGTTGTAGTTTTTAATATCCTTAAGTTGATGTGGAGTTTTCGCACAACTTTAAACATTCACAATACATATCAAGCAAGCATGCCAAGATAATATGAGCAGCGGAAAGTAAAGCATGCAAGTTGCAAGAATGTAAAGGGATGGGATTGGAATGTGCAAACGCAATTTGGAGACACGGAGATTTTTTATCCGTGGTTCCGATAGGTGGTGCTATCGTACATCCACGTTGATGGAGACTTCAACCCATGAAGGGTAACGGTTGCGCGAGTCCACGGAGGGCTCCACCCACGAAGGGTCCACGAAGAAGCAACCTTGTCTATCCCACCATGACTGTCGCCCACGAAGGACTTGCCTCACTAGGGTAGATCTTCACGAAGTAGGCGATCTCCTTGCCCTTACAAACTCCTTGGTTCAACTCCACAATCTTGACGGAGGCTCCCAAGTGACACCTAGCCAATCTAGGAGACACCACTCTCCAAGAAGTAACAAATGGTGTGTGGATGATGAACTCCTTGCTCTTGTGCTTCAAATGATAGTCTCCCCAACACTCAACTCTCTCTCACAGGATTTAGATTTGGTGGAAAGAAGATTTGAGTGGAAAGCAACTTGGGAAGGCTAGAGATCAAGATTTATGTGGTTGGAATGGGATATCTTGACCTCAACACAAGTGTAGGTGGTTCTCTCTCAGAAAATATGTGTTGGAAGTGTAGGCATGTTCTGATGGCTCTCTCCACGAGTGAAGAGTGGGTGGAGGGGTATATATAGCCTCCAGACAAAATCTAACCGTTATACACAAATCACCAAACTCGGTGGGACCGATTGAGAGAACTCGGTCAGACCGATTTGGTTCATAATGTGACCGTTAGGCATTTCGGTGGGACCGATATAATCAACTCGGTGGGACCGATGGGCTAGGGTTAGGGTAAAACCTCATCTCGGTTTGACCTATTACACAAACTTGGTGGGACCGATTTGGGTAATAAGCGAAACAGAGAGTCGGCCAAGCAAACTCGGTGGGGCCGATTGCATATCTCGGTGGGACCGAAATTATTGCAATAGGCAATAGAGAGTTTGCAAGCCCATCTCGGTGAGACCGAGATCCCATCGGGGAGACCGAATTGATTAAGGTTTCTGGCAGTGGCTATGTCAGCTGAACTCGGTGGCGCTGGATAGAGAGATTCGGTGGGGCCGAGTTTGATTGTTTGGTTTGGGACATATGTGGATGTGAGAAAGTAGTTGAGGGCTTTGGAGCATATCACTAAGCACTTTGGGCAAGCAAGCCATTAAGCAACACCTCATCCCCTCTTAATAGTATTGTCTTTTCCTATGGACTCAATGTGATCTTGGATCACTAAAATAGAAAATGTAGAGTCCTGAGCTTTGAGCTTGAGCCAATCCTTTGTCCTTAGCAATTTGAAGAGGTTCCACATCCTCTAGTCCATGCCACTCTATTGTTGAACTTATCTGAAACATACTAGGTAGAAGTATTAGTTCAACAAGAGATATGTTGTCATTAATTACCAAAATCACCCAGGGAGCACTTGTGCTTTCAATAGGAGATGACAAGGTGCAAACATGGGCTACTTCACCACACACTGGATTATAGATCCACAAAAACAAGCATACATATAGGGAGTATTGAGTAATGTGCATGGTATGAATAAGGAATTTGGTTTTACAAGTAAAACTTAGAACTTACGGTTGTTGCGAACATGCATTTTGATAGAAACAGCAAACTAAACAGCAGTTAACGATAGGGAGTATGAGAAAATTAAACAGCAGTTGAGGATAAAGGCTTTAGAAGGACTGACTTACATTAACAGTTAACACCGGCTTTATTAATGCCCTTCTCCATGTCAAGGGAAGGATAACTCAAGAATTTCAGCACAAAATCTTCTTCATAAGCATTGCCTGTACTCTACATTTTGTAGAGAGTAATTATAGATATGGTAATACTCGAAGGGACAGAGGATAATGAAGATAAGATGCAGATTGATGCTACATAATCAACTACCAATCCTTGGAAGTACAAGCGTTATGGGACAAAATGTACTGACAAGAGCAATGGGCTACACTTCTGCACTGGCATTGTCTGTGTATTCAACTTTTTGGTAAGATTAAATATAGATGTGATATTTTTTAGTAAATGGTTGGTGAGGGAGATAAGATGCGGAATGCTACACAATGAACCAATCCCTCTTCCCATAATATAGGAGTGTTTTGAACACTGGTGTACTATTCAAAACGTTCTTATATTATGGGATGGAGGGAGTAGTTGTTAATGTAAGTACAGTGATAGACGATGTTTAGTCCTTACAAGAGGACTGCAGAGCTAAACCTCTTCAAAAGCATTGGGTTGATTCTAAATTTATGTAAGAGTCCATACAGATCTTATAATGTCCACCACATGGACGATAACGAGGCTAACATGTGTAGTGATGCTACATAATCAACCAGCTATGAAAGTAAGTATGGTCATACAGGGCAAGAGGTACTCACAAGAGCAATGCAGTGTGCAGTATAGTTGCGAGATTCTGTGGTCCCTTGAGAATGAATGTTCGTCTGCAAACAGTTTTCGTAGAAGTGAGACGTTAAGGCACATGCAGAAATGTAGTTCAAATTGTGATGTGATATCATAGATAGTACCTTACGCTGCAGACGAGACCAATGTGTAACAAGATTATTCCAGTCACTGTCTGATAAATGTAGCACCGGAGACTTTACAGAAATTTCATTTAGAGGCTTGCCATCGAAGTGCGCTTGCCTCAGGTAGGAACGATACTTCATCAATGAGTGCTTGAAAAACGCAACCAACCCTTGCTCGTATTGACAATCCAGTTTGGTCCTCGCCTATTTAAAAGAATGAAATCTTGTGTCTTCTGTCAGCAGAAACATATGCAGTAATTACCATGAATAAAATTAGTACATTACTTACGCGTAAGTTGCGGAGGAACACTGGAAATTGTTCTGTGTCTGCGGTATAATCTTTCCATGAAGGAAATATGCGCACAAAGTTCCTGACAACAATATAAGCTTCGTCTTCTAAACTGGGAAGAAATGGAACAGGGGTCCTATTTGCTGCAATTGGGGCTCTCTCTCGTTCGTAAAGGGATTTGGCAACTGGATTTGGTGTACTCTTTGCTGGAATGGGGGTTTTGCATCGTAGAGCTGGTGCTATGTCAACTGGCATCATCATACTGTTTGCTGCAGTTGGGGTCTGCTGAGTTGGGGCATCAAAGATGACCAGTGTAGTAGGGCTAGAGTCTGCTAGAGTTGGGGTCGTGTTTTGTGGGTCAGGTGATATTGCAACTACACCTAATGGGATATTTGATTTATCAAGTGTCACTACCTTTTCCAAATACTTTGCTCATGCTCCTCCGTGATCAGCAATCACCCTCTTCCTTTTGAATGTCTGATACACAAGAACATCATTTGAATGGATAAAGATGTATGATGACAGATGGAATATGTACTGAAAATGGATAGGCAGGGCGTATTCACATACACGATGTGTAAACTAAGCTAATGGCAGTGCAACAAAGTAGAAGCAATGCAAAGCATTAGTTGCAAGATATGTGCGACCAATATAACCTTGGGAAGTTAGAGCAATCACCTTGATGGGTGAATAAGATAGGGCATCTGCCTCTAACTCCTCCACTAGGGAGCTCGTTAACTTAGGTCTCCCTCTAGCTCAGAATCACTGTTAGGATCATATCCTGAGCATGAATCTGTAGGTGCAGAGCATTTGCATTGCATCGCATCCAGACTTGATTTCAGTCCCTTAATGCCAAGTTTGACAGCCATGGCATTGTTCTGCTTTATTCTTTTCATGCGCGCAAGCTCATAATCATTATGATGTTGTTCAGTACCTGAGATTCATGAAAACATAAAAAGTAGTCAGATTACCTATGAAATGCATTGCGGATTCAACTCGAAGAGTGTCTCCCTATAAACCCCTGCATATGCAAAGTTCACCCCCAACCGTGCTGACCAGACCACACACAGAAATACAAACCTCTTATGTCTCTATAACAGGTAGACACACATTTCAAAACTGAAGTAGGAACATTAGAATCATATCAAATTCGTATTTGAACAAATAAACTAAGGAATTACGAGTGGCATAATGTTTAGATTCAAGGGTGGAGTGCTGGTAGTGCGACACAAAGCAAGTAGGCAGATTGTATTCCATGTAAAAGATTGTAGTCTATGTAAAAGGTGGAAATGAAACTTTCTTTCTATACAATGCAGTGTTCGTTGCCACACATGATGGAAGAGATCACACGGAGAAATACTATTCACTCATGTCTGCGGTTCCAGTATTTTGAAACAGGGTGGTCCACCCTAAAAGAATATTGACAACAAATATGACAAAGCAAGCATAGATGTAGTGAATCAATCATTACTTGTGAGCTTACTAGGACAAGTATGCAGAATTGTAACTACAGTAAGAGACCGTCCAAAATCTGAATCAAGAAGTTGGTCTAGCACTTATTGTTTGCAACTAATTGACGTGAATAATTGGATATCATATTTAATGAGTAAGAAAGACAAGTAAAATTGTCAACAAACCTGGCATGCAGTAGTAATCTGGGTCTATGTCACTATGACCAACAATCCAAAATGACCAGTGTCTATTCCTAGGGTCGTGTGGCAATAGGAACAGTGCCTGGTTTCAAGTCGATGACGAACTCGACAGCCCGGGCAGGGGGTATTCCTGGAAGTTCTTCTAGAAAGATATCTAGGAAGTCGCGAACAACTGGAATCTTTTGAATTCCCTCAAGAGGTGCTGCATTCAACGCATTCAAGACATAAAGTCGTGCTTCGACATTTTGAACAATCTGAGCATGGTAGCTTACTATCTCATCGGAAGGATGTAGGAGGTGAACGACCTTGGTGGCGCAAATGATAGAGGCAGTATGTGCTTTCAACCATTCCATTCCCAGAATGAGGTCAATATTGGAAGACTCTAGAATAATGCAAGAAACAAGGAATTCCAACCCTTCAATCTCAACGGGAATGTCGCGACCAATCATGGTAGTTTGACATCGTTCCACAGGGGTGCGTACCACTATCGGAGTGTTCATGGGCTCGCATCGAATGTCGTGTGCGTATGCAAATTTTTCTGACATAAATTAATGTGATGCTCCTGAATCGAATAAAACAGAAGCTGGTACTGAATTAACGAAAAGAGTACCCATCATAATGGCAGGCTGGTCTTGATCTTCATTCAGATCAACATGATTAGGCTGACCACGACCATAAGGTCTGGCATTGTTGTTATGGGGCTGATTGTTACGGCCAGTTGAAGGCAGAACCAGCTGGCCCTTTTTCTGATTGCACTCTTTGGCAAGGTGACCTGGACGGTCACATCGGAAGCACAAACCATCATTGGGATTGGGAGCAAGAGCTTCGGGTGGTACAACTAGAAGAGGCCGCATCTGCAGTGGAGGAGGCAGAGGAGGTGCAACATAGGACTGTCTTGGTGCAGGTGCAGTTGGATGATACATGCTGTGGGGAATCCATATTCGACACTTCTGCGCTGACGGGCCCGAAGATGAGCCAGCGTCACGGCTGCGCCTGAGGGATTCCTGGTGTTCCTGAAGACCAGTTTCAACCTGAATAGCCTTGTTCACCAAGGTGGCGAAGTTGGCAAAGTCATGAACGAGCAGTGCTAGCTTAATATCAGGGTGAAGTCCGTCACGAAACTTCTCTTGCTTAAGAGCATCAGTAGCAATGTCTTCTTCAGCATAGCAGGACAAGTCCAAGAATTCCCGCTGATAAGCATCTACAGACTTGTTGTCTTGGGTGAGGTTGCAGAACTCAGGCTTCTTCATGTCCATGATTCCCTGAGGAATAAAACAAGCACGGAAGGCAGCTTGGAAATCCAGCCAAGTGATGACCGTTCCAGTAGGTAGGGTACGCCTGTGGCTGTACCGCCATTGAGCAGCAGGACCCTTCAGAAAGAAAGATGCAAAGGTGACGTAGCTAGCAGGGGCCACACTAGCAGACTCCATTTCATACGTGATGTCGCGGAGCCAGTCATCAGCATCAAGGGGCTGAGTTGAGCTGCGGTAGATGGTCGGGTTGAGGCACAAGAAGTCCTACAGAGTTATTGGGGCTGGAAGCTGATTCATATTCAAATGAGGAAACTGAGCCATCATTCCTTCCATGAACTGGCGGTTCAGCTCAAACTGTTGCATCATTCCAGCAAAGAATTCGAGCGGTGGTGGATCGTTGGCACCACGGCCATGACCAGCGGGTCTAACCATCCTGCTAACATGTAACAGGGGTAGTTCAGCATCGAGCATTTGTAAAGACAAAGGATCATTCATGATGAAACTTACATAGTGAAAGAGGTAGATGGATACCACATAGTAGTCAACACGACAGTGTGTGTACTATTCAGAATACTATTCTAAGGAATAACTATGGCTTATCCAACTTTGGGGTGAATGTGGTCACGGGATCCTAATGTTAGAGTTAGTAAATTCATTTAACCTGAATAGAAGAGAGATCAGAGTCCCATAGTATAGACGAGGAGTAAAAGATCCTAATACCACCCAGTGGCAACGTGGGCCTGTAAGCCACACAGCCATGTTAGTAAAAACAATTTGTAGTGACTAGACTCGACTTCGGCCAAGGAGTTGGAAAGGGGGCTACCTACAGGCAGTCGGCTCTGATACCAACTTGTGACGCCCTCGATTCAATCATACACTAATCATACACGCAAATGTGTACGATCAAGATCAAGGACTCACAGTAAGATATCACAACACAACTCTAGACACAAATTAATAATAAATACAAGCTTTATATTACAAGCCAGGGGCCTCGAGGACTTGAATATATAAGCTCGAATACACAAGAGTCAGCGGACGCAAAAATATCTGAGTACAGACATTAGTTAAACAAGGATACCTTAAGAAGGCTAGCACAAAAGCAACACGATCGAATAGGCAAGGCCTCCTGCCCGGGACCTCCTAACTACTCCTGGTCTTCGGCGGCCTCCACGTAGTAGTAGGCTCCATTGGGCAGCAGTAGTAGTCGACTGGGTGGCATCTGGCTCTTGGGATCCACCATCTGGTTGCAACAACCGAAAAGAAGAAAGAAGGGGGAAATGGGGGTAGCAAAGCAACCGTGAGTACTCATCCAAAGTACTCGCAAGCAAGGATCTACACTACATATGCATCGATATCAATGAAATGGGCTGTATTTGTGGACTGAACTGCAGAATGCCAGAAGAGAAGGGGAAAAGCCTAGCCTATCGAAGACTAGCATCTTCAAGCATCTTCAAGAATCTTGCAGCATCAGAAGAGATAAGAGTAGCATAAAGTAAAGTAGTAGTAGTGTTATCAACCTCGCCCAGAGACTCTTCCTCGACTCCCTACGAGAAAGCAATCCCAGAGCCATACTATCCAGTTATCCTCTCAAGTATCCAGTTCTAGTTGTATCGATCGGGATACAACTCCAAGTGTCCGTTACCGTAGGACAGGCTATCGATAGATGTTATCTTCCCTGCTGGGTTGCGGCGTATTGTTTGGCCGAGGCCGGGCATGACCTAGGAAAGTGTGTCCTGCCGGAGTTAATCGAGCGTGGTGGGTAAGTTGGTGCATAGCACAGCAACGGTCGGAAATTTGAGTATCAAATTCCTCAGGGCTATCATGTTCCTCACTGTGTAGGCAATCTGCACTGGCGAATTCCTAACTCCTCAGTTAGAACAAATTCCTCAGAGACCAGAAGAACTTCGTCTCTGTCACTGAAGAATATGACTGAACTGTATGAGATTTCCAAAGGCTTCACTCGAAGGGATTGGTAGGTGTAGGATTTTGAGTTGAGCATCACATGGAAATTTTTCCTTAGTATTTCCTCGACCCCCTTTAACAGTACGGTGTTTCCTATGACTCAAGAAAGATAAAATGAAACTACGAAAACGAAAGTCTTCATGCTTCATGTTCCTCAAATGAATACCAAGTCTTCAAGGTCACACCAATTTCTTCACTTTCAAAGTCTTCAGAAATCCAAAGTCTTCAGTTGAAGAACTTCATTTTTAGGGGTCGACTTTCACTGTAAATATCAAACTCCTCATAGACTTATAGACCTGTGTACACTCATAAACACATTAGTCCCTTAACATATAAGTCTTCAATACACCAAAATCACTAAGGGGCACTAGATGCACTTACAATCTCCCCCTTTTTGGTGATTGACGACAATATAGGTTAAGTTTTCAACGGGGATAAACATATGAAGTGTAAATACTGATATCGAGGAATTTGATTGCAAGATATAGAAGAACTCCCCCTGAAGATGTGCATAGTGAGGAATTTGCTTTTGAAGCAATGCACACTTGAAGAGTTGAATCATGGAGATCTCCCCCTATATCTTGTAATTCATACACGCATTTGACATAATATATGAAGAATTTGAAATGCATGATGAAATATGGTGGCTGATGTAATTCAGCATGCGTGCAATAACATTAACGAGGAATAAGCATGCAGAAGAAACAACAAAAGTATCAGGCCACCATAGAGTTTAAGTTTACAACTCGATCCAACAAGTCATCAGAAGAACGAGAGTTATAACTTTAGAAAAAAAACGCCCATATAAGATAGACCCGCTTGAAGACTAACTCAAATTTCTCCCCCTTTGTCATCGAATGACCAAAAGGGTCGAAAATGAGGACTAACGCCCCTGAAGAATATCAAGGTGATGAAGAAGCGTCAGCGTTGTTGGGGTCGTTTGTTGTAGTAGGGCCTGCCGCAGTGTCGTCCAAGTCTTCATGTTCATCAGTGTCACGTGATGAAGAATAGGAGCTGGCCACCAAGGAAGGAACCTTGACCTTCTTGTACTTCTTCGGAGGAGGTGCAACCTAGTCAAAATATTCCTTGAGACCCATTTTCTTCAGATCTTCTTCACCATATATGTGCGACAGAACATCCCAGGTGCGGTTGAGGGTTTCATGAAGGTAGTAGTGGTTTTTCTTCACTGCATTGTGGGTAGCAATCATGTTGTGAAGAATTGAACCAAACTGACGCTTGACCCATTTATGATTGCGATCAACCTTCTGGTGAAGACTGAGGAGAAGCTCACGGTCAGTCATCACCCTGGGTGTTGTGCCTTGAGGATTTTGCTTGGGTGCATTGGCGGCAGAGTCATGGGTGGCAGAGTCATCATTGGTGGAGTAGGATGCAACCTTGCGAAATTGACCATCCAATGGACGAATGCCTTCATCAATAATAGCAGTAGCCTTGCCCTTTTCATCAGCTGAGGAAAATGTCCGTTTGAGGACTTCAATCGGGGGCAAGTAGCTGCAATGGTTCAGTGTATCAGCTTTGTAGTTGAGTGAAGACCTTGTTCTGATGAATCTCATAATCCACGGAGCATAAGGCTTCAACTCAAACGGTGACATTGGGACATTGGCCAGAGTCCTCATGAAGAAATCATGGAAGTTGACGGGAACGCCATGAATGATATTGAAAATCAGATTCTTCATGATGCCAACGACTTCTTCTTCATTCGAGTCGTGGCCCTTGATAGGACTCAATGTCTTCGTCAGAATGTGATAGACAGTCCGAGGCACATACGATAATTCCTTCATAAGGAATTTTGTTCCTGGGGCATGACCGGCTTCAATGGCTTCATCAGCACTTGCATATAGTGATCTGTAAGCTCAAGTTCATTGTAGACGCAACAAGCACCTTCAAGGGGAGGACTGAGAGGCAAAGCACGAAGCAATTCAGTAGCTGGTGCCTTATAGTGAGTATTTTCAGACATCCAGTCCAGCACCCATGAATTTACATCTTCAGAGTCTCCGGTGATGTGCAGAGTTGCATAAAATTGAAGAATGAGTTCTTCATTCCAATCACATATGTTAGTGCAGAAATTTAACAGTCCAGCATCGTAGAGAACACTGAGGACTGGCCCGAAGCACGGCAGAGATTCCATATCCACGTGAGGAATGTGCTCATGATCGAAGACTTTGTCTTTGTTGAACAGCACCGAGGAATAGAAATTTGCCTGGCTGGCAGTCCAGAAACGCCTCTTCCTTATGCGAGCAGAGTCATAAGGGTTGAAGAATACGTGCTCGCTGAAGAAATCATCAACCTTGAATTTTTGCTTCCTTGAGAATGGATCCTTTGGCTTGGGCAGAGGAGTGTCAGTCAGTTGCATGACGACCTCAGGAATCGCAATCTCAGGTTCTTCAGGCTGAGGAATTTCTGGTTCCTCTTCAGTGGCAGCCTGGTTCTTCAAATCTACATTTTCATTTTCTTCAGCACTAGCGGCTGGAATGTCTTCATGAGCTTCATCAGATCCCATTTGAACTGTAGTGGCTGGGGACTAAGGAATTTGCTGCAGTGGAGTGAAGAGTGGAGAATTGGGGTGCTGACTTTCCCAAAAGTCATCATTCATCACTGGTGTGGTACAGCCAATGTCCACATCTTCATCTTCAATTTCTTCAACGCCAGCCTCTTCAGCAGTAAACTGAGGCATAGGCGAGGAAACTGTGGGGGTTGAAGGGATTTTATCCACTTCAATTTCTTCATCCATCTGCTCTGACGAAGCAGCAGAAGGATTTTCTTCATCAGATCCGCTAGGGATCACATATTCTTCATCAAAAGGGATGATTTCCTTTGATGGCATGGAGGAAACTGGAACAACATCAAATGGATTAGCAAATAAGCTTGTCAATTTCTTCATCTTCTTCGGTGCTGAAGAATCTGATGCTTTCCTTTTCTTCACTGCTGCACGCTCTGCAGCCTTGGTCTTCTTCACATCTGATGCAGATGGAAGGACTGGAGTTCGAGTAGGCGCAGGAGGAGTAGAGGAATGTGGTTGATTTTCTTCAGGCACAACTGATGCAGTTGCCCTGACCTCTTCATTTTCTTCAGGCGCACCACTAGTGGGTGCCCTGGCAATTTCTTCAGCGGCTGGAATGCAGTCATCAGCCCTGGAACTCACATTTTCTTCAGCAACCTGATCGTCATCAGCGGTGCTGGCATGTTCTTCAGTTTGCTGAGCAGATGCTTCAGCCTGGGGAATTTCTTGTTGCAATGGGGCTGCAACATTTGAGGTGAACATCTTAGTCAGTTTAACAAACCTGACCTTGGCTCCTTTCCAATCAACATAGTAAGCATTGAAATCATCGTTGAGGACTTTGATTTCAGACTGGATCTTCACAAGTTCATCAGTTGTCATAGAGACAACGTTGTTCTTCAGAAACTTCTCCTTCCTGTACTGTGCTTTCTTGAGCTGCCTGGCCTTCTCAAATTTCCATTTTTCTTCTTGGATGAAGGCAGTCAGCATATGACTTTGACCAAGAGTCAGCTTGAAGTCAGGCATAGGAGTGTTTGGGTCCTTGTGCCAGAGATCAATATAGTCGAGGATCAACTTTGGATCCAAAAGGAGAGGCACATTTGTGCCCTTGGCTCTAGCGGCCCTGACTTGCCTATCTCTGATGATTTCAGCAAGTTCTTCATCATCAGCTTCGTCTTCTTCAAACGATACTTGGAAGGCGACCTGCTTCTTATGAGGACTCTGGCGAGAGCCTCGTCCAGCAGTGGTCTTTGTCTTCAGCAGAGAGGGTCCTGTTGAAGAATTTGGTGTAGCTGAGGAACTAGCTGAAGCTCCTGAGGCAATAGAGATGCCTGTAGTCCTTTGGCACGTGGCGAGATGCACAGGTGCTGAGGATTTTGTCAGAGCAGCTGAGGACTTTGGAGGAGCATGAGCGGCATGAGGAATTGGCCGTGAGGGCTTAGCTGAGGAAATTGGCCATGAGGGCATTGAAGAAGAGGCACTAGGCTTGTGCAGAGGCTTCTTTGCCATGGATTTCTTCGGCCTTACACAGGCCTCAGCAGCAGCGGCAGTAGAGTCTTCGTTGAATTTCTTCACTGCTTCCTTAGCCTGTTTGGCCAACTTGGGCTGTACTTGGCCCATTCTTCAGGAAAATCCTCACCGCGCTTGATGCTAGTGGGATCTGCTTCTTGGCCAGGTGCCATGGTGGTCTTGAGCATGGAGGAGTAACAACGAATTTCTTCATGAATTTTGGAGTCACATACCTGTACTCCCTCCACTCTTTTGACCATCTCCTTTCTATCTTCTGAATGCGCACCTTGCGCTGATTCTTATCTTCCTCAGGGGGTATGCAGTACCCAGCATAAATGTCCTCAGGGATTTCAAAGGCAATATTGATTTCAGGCCTCTTTCCTCCTTTCTGTGGCTTCTTTCCATCAGCCATTTTCTTCAGTTGAGGAATTTGAACAATTGAACTCTCTGAAGAAGTATGCAACTTTTCTTCGAGGAACGCTGCAAATGAGTTAAGTTGATGAGAACCTAGTGATTCAGTAGTGGACATGAGTACCTGTGAACAGAGTATAGTTGTGAGGAATTTGGAGAGGTCATATGCGTTCTCAGAAGGTTTTTCAAAAAGAACAAGTTTGAGGAATTTGACCAGATGAGTCTTGAAGAATTTCACTAAGCGTTCTTTGTCTTAGGTTGAGTTGTATAGATCGAAGATCCACACAATTGAGGAATCTTGAAGAAAAATGATTGCTCAGAGAAACGAATCAAGAATAGATGACATGTGAGGTGTTTAGTGTGTGAAAAATTTGAAGAATAATCACCTTTGAAGATTTTGTAGAAGTCATTTCAATCAAAGAGGGCAGTAAAGGTAACTTTTAATTACCCTGGACGAAGAACACGACGAACTGGGATGTGGAGAAGTGAAGTTCGTCTGTGCAGATCTTACACGCCCTAACTCGGCGGAGGAAGACGACTACGGCGGCGGAGAGAAGATTTCCGCGGCCGGTGTGAGTACGGCGGCGACGAGGTCGAGGCAGTGAAGCTCTTCCTCACCGGCGACGATGAAGTAGCGGCGGCGCTAGGGTTTGAGAAGCTCGAGCGGGAGAGAGGTCGAGCGGAGTAAAGGAAGTGAGGAAGGGGAGAGGGGGTATTTATAGCCACGGTGAAAAACTGTTCGCCCGAAGAAATTGGACGAATGTGCCCCTGACCCTTCTCATTCGCTTGACATGTGTCACCCACGTACTGAGAAGTGGAGATCGTGTTAGATCATGGGTGAATAGATAAGTATTTCGTGGGATGCGGAACGGTTTGAGCGGCAAAGCCGAAAATTTGGATAAGATAAGTTAAATGTTCCGTTCGCAAATTCTTCAGTCGACGAGGACACAGTGAAGATTTTGAATGAGTCTCAAATAGAACGCACATGAAGAATTTTGTGAATAGATTGGGTTGAGTATAGCATAGAGGGGGAAGGGTCCGATCACATTCACTTAGCAGAAAAAACCAACTTGAAGAATTAGCCATAAGTGAATGCTGTAGAGGACATAAACTCATATATATATATATATATATATATATATATATATATATATATATATATATATATATGTACACACACTATATAGGCAATGAATAAAAACGACGGAAATAGTGAAGACAATGCAAAGTTGAAGAACATGAACAAGTGAGGAATTTCAAATTGAGGAAAAACTCAAATTGAAGATTTTCAACTTTTGTGGTGGCGTGCCCACCGTATAAGAATGATGATTTCAGACACCGCGTACAATTGTCATAGGGTTATGAGAATTAAATTCTTCATTAATTTCTTCACACTTAGAGAGTTATTCTTATTTGATTGAAGAAAAACGTTTCTTCATGTGTTGCACATCTAAGTCATCAATTAAGTGTTAGGATGCATGTCTTTTTCAAAGAAAATTCGAGGAATCTAAGATATTTAGCTCACACCGCAACTTGCTAAATCTCTTCTCATCCAAGGGATTTATGAAGATATCGGCTAGCTGCTCTTTAGTCTTCACATGCTCAATAGAAATGTCGCCCTTCAACACATGATCGCGAAGAAAATGATGACGAATCTGAATGTGCTTTGTCTTTGAGTGCTGAACTGGGTTGTGAGCAATCTTGATGGCACTCTCATTGTCACAGAATAGAGGCACATTCTTCACGTTGACGCCGTAGTCCTTGAGAGTTTGCTTCATCCACAACAATTGAGCACAGCAAGAACCAGCGGCAATGTACTCAGCTTCAGCAGTAGACAGTGATACACAGTTCTGTTTCTTCGAGGACCAAAAGATCAAAGATCTTCCGAGGAAATGACATGTGCGAGATGTTGACTTGCAGTCCACACGATCACCAGCATAGTCAGAGTCAGAATATCCAATGAGATCAAAAACCGAGCCCTTGGGGTACCATAATCCTAGTGTTGGTGTGTGAGCTAGATATCGAAGAATATGTTTCACAGCCTTATGGTGTGATTCCTTCAGTGTAGCTTGAAATCGGGCACACATGCAAACACTAAGCATAATATCTGTCCTAGATGCACATAAGTACAATAAAGAACCAATCATGGAGCGGTATACCTTTTGATCGAAGTCACACTACAGGAAACAGCTACTTTGCCGTCTGCCATGGCGGACGGCAAAGGCTCGAAAGGCGGACGGCAAAGACCTTTGCCGTCAGCCGCGGACGGCAAAAGGCTCCGGCAAAGAAGGCTACGGTAAACAGCTTCTTTGCCGTCTGCTTCCTGGCGGCGGACGGCAAAGGCTCTTTGCCGTCTGCGGCGGACGGCAAAGAGGGCGGACGGCAATATTTGCGCTGTCAGTCCGTTAAGTGGCTAACGGCAGACCTTTGCCGTCCGCCGCAGACGGCAAAGAGCCTTTGGTCTTTGCCGTCCGCCTTATGATGTCATCTACACGTCACTAGATGCCAGGTTCTTTGCCGTCTGCCACTGTAGGCAAACTGCAGGTTCTTTGCCGTCCGCCACGGACGGCAAAGTCTTTGCCGTCTGCCACTGTAGGCAAACTGACCAAATGGGTCAGCTCCCAGGAAGCACAGTTGGCTGCCACGTGGCTTCTTTGCCGTCTGCGGCGGACGGCAAAGAGCTCTTTGCCGTCGGTGGCAGACGGCAAAGAGCCTGCATATTGTCTGTTTTTTCTGTTTTTTGTTAAATCCCACAATTTGCACAGAAAATATATATGACATATAGATATATTTCACAGGCATTCATCACATAAACAAGTTCATACATCATTTCATACACAAACAAGGTCCATCCATCATTTCATACATAAACAAGTTCCATCCATCATTTCATACATAAAGAAGTTCCATCCATACATAAAGTAGCACTCCATAGCTAAGGTGACTAGAATGAGAAGACAAGAATGAGAAGACAAGAAGAAGAAGAGTAGAACAAGCACTCCATCCAGCACATAATGAAATCTGCAAAATGGCAAAATAAGAAAGTTAGAAATGGATCGTTTTTGAGGTAACTTAGTTGAAATGGATCGTTTTTGAGGTAACTAAGGTGAAATGGGTCGTTTTTAGCTCACTTAGGTCAAAAGGATCGTTTTTGAGCTAACTTAGTTGAAATGGATCGTTTATGAGCTAACTTTGTTGAAATGGATCATTTTTTAGCTAATTTAGTTGAAATGGATCGTTTTTTAGCTAACTTAGGTGAAATGGATCATTTAAGAGCTAATTTAGGTGAAATGGATCGTTTTTTTGCTCACTTAGGTCAAATGGATCGTTTATGAGCTAAATTAGTTGAAATGGATCGTTTATGAGATAACCTAGGTAAGATGGGTCATTTTGGAGTTAACGTAGGTGAAATGGGCCATTTTAAAGGTAACGTAGGTAAAATGGATCATTTAGGAGCTAATCTAGGTGAAATGGGTCATTTTTGAGCTAACTTGGATGAACTGCATCATTTATAAGCTAACCTAGGTAAAATGGGTCATTTTGGAGGAAAATAAGCTAACTCTAGGTCATTATGGTAAGCATATTGGAGGAAATAAAGCTAAGTCTAGGTCTTTATGCATTTGTTAAGCAAAACACTAGAGAAACTTACCGTGATCAGGGAGGTGTAGGACCGGGGTGGCTAGTGCCGCTACCTGGAGAAGGATCGTGCGATGCGTTTCTGGAGTTAAGCTGCAACAAAGATCATTTTCAATGTCTCGTTAGCATTACGACACTCAAATGTTGAGACTACCAACTAATGTCCATTCAAACTAAACTCACCGTGCTCCCAGGAGCAATCACTGGCATCGGCGGAGCGGGCTGACCGGACTTCTCGCACACAGACTGCACATTTGGTTTTCAGAACAGAGTCATACTAGTTAGTAATGAGACTCAAATGTTAAGACTAGCAAGTAATCTGCAGAAGAAACTTACCACAAGGAGCTCGTACATGGCCCTTGCCTGCATGTCATTCCGTGCCCTCTCCTCCTCCATCATCTTTCTCGTCCTCTCCTCCATCTCCCGCTGCCTCTCCGCCGCCTCCGCCAGAAGTTTCTCCGTTCTATCTCTCTCAGTCTGTATAGCAGCCTGCAACACCACTCACATGACCATTTGTAATCATTGATGGAAGCGCACACAATGTAATGGAGACAGATAACTGAGTACGTATCACTAACCTTGATGGCGAGTTGCACTGGCCGTTCACGAGGCCTTATCTCAGGAGCGGAGCTCGACTGGCGCGCCTTGATCTCCGGGAGAGTGCTAGGACAACGGATAAGTCCATCTCCAATGGCTATGGAGCCATGGGACCTCCCGCCACCAGATATCATCACCAGCTCTGGATCAATGGGACCCTGGCTCGGGTTAAAGTCCTCCCCTTTCCTCGCCTTCCCCTCATCTCTATATCTCACGAGCTTGTTGTGGGAGGAGATGTTGGTGAAGTTGTTTGCATCATCGAGGTCAGACTGAGAGAAAGCCTTGACTTTCTTGTAAGAGCCAGTGTGGGCCATGGCATACAGGTCGTACACCTCTGGCACCTTATCCGCCTTATTGTGGCGTGCCTGAAAGAGAGAAGCAATGAAAGTTAGTAATTAAAGGGCTCAAGCTAGCATGATGAATGAATTGCATGAATCATGAAGCAAACCACATACCCAGTTGCGCCCGAACTGATATAAGTTGGAGCTGCCTTGATGGTGTGGCACACCTTCCATTTGGGCACGTTTGTCCTTGGCCTGGTTGTGGAGGGCTAGCCATTCTTGTGAGCACCACTCATCGACCAACACCTCCCAACAATCCATCCGATCCGCACACCATCTCGGAGGCGCCTAAGTTAGCAAATAGAAACTTGAGCGCTACGGCTAAGAATTACTAAATGAAGGAACTTAAGTAGAAGGCCTTAAGAATTACCTTCATGTACTGCTCCTTACTCAGGAACTTATCGCGGCACGCCGGCTTGGTCTTCTTGATACCACGCAAGGCGTAGTAGTCTCGAACAGCCTGCACCCGAGCCTCGTGCCGTAAGTTCTGGAGTAGGCGCTTGCAGACGTTCTCGATAACATTTGCGCAGTCCTCCTCGTATCCCTCCTCACACCTGTAGAATGTCTGCAATCAAATGAGACAATATTGATTAGTACAATTAATAACTAGCTAGTTGAAGATTTTGAAATGTGTAAAGGAGAAATTACCCAGAACGTCCTGATCACCATGTCTGCCCTCGTGTCGCACACGACACCGTCGATAATGACATCCGGCGGGGCCGGGGCAGCCACGTAGTGCTCCCAGCTCAACCCAAGCTCTGGAAGCCGACCCTCACCAGGCAACGTGACAAACCCCGGGAAGTTTTGCCGGCAAAGAACTCCAAGGACGGAGTGGGCCGGGACACTATGATGGTGGTCCCAACCCCTGCAGCATGACAAGGCCAACGCATTAGTTATTTGAAGAAACGTGAATGCAGAAGGTACAAAAATTTTAAATGCACTTACGTACCTCTCCCCATCAGGGAAGATCAACCACCTCTGCTCGCGGGTCGCCGGCACGGACGGGAGCCGTGTAGCACCACGCTGGTAGACGGTGCCACCCTCCTCCTCAAGATCAGTCGGCTCCCCGCCATCATCAGCATGGCCACTCGGCTCCTCGGGCTGATCCGGCCAGGTACCCCATCCGGACGTGTGCTCCTCCGGGGTCTCGTGGGCCGAACTCTCGTGGGCCGAAGGCCAGTCGACCCGAGGCTCGTGGGCCCAAGACCCGTGGACCGGAGGCTCGTGGACCGGAGTCCGTGTAGCCTCCTCCTCGGACGAGTCCACCCTAGCAGTCACGTGCTCGGGTGAAACAGCTGGGGGTGGCGGCGAGGAAGGCGCCCTAGCAGTCACCCTACCTCCTCTCCCGCGACCACGTGCCCCACCTCCTCTCTTCCTACCTCGTCCCCTGTTGGGCACCGCGGTGGACGAAGAAGGGCCCGGCGGTGTGGACATACTGTCCAGCAACGCTCGGCGAAGAGGTACGTCTGGAATCGAAGACCTCAGACCACGCGCCGAGGAAGAAGGAGCCTTGGCGCGCTCCCGACCAGCGCCCACCATCTTTCAACACCTGCCATGACAAACAGTAAACGAAATTAGTACAACATAAAAAAAAGACCGACATGAATAATAATATGTGTATCACTTAAGTGTATCATCATCAAGTACAACATTAAAAAATTTAATACCTGACACTACTAATAATCTCGATCAGTATCATCAATAAATGCATAATCATCATCATCACTATAATCAATGACGGGCTCATAGGGTTCAGTGGCATCAACATGTGCAAGGCCACCTTGACGTAATCGGTCAAGCAATGACAGGTCATCCGCAGCAGTAACCTCTTCTTGTTCCGGCTCTTCTTGTTCCTCCTCTGGGGTGATGTCGGATTCACTGTCACTGTCTACTTCAATGTTTTGGGGTGAAGTATAGCGGTTCTTGAAACGCTTTTTGGAAAGACGTGTCTCTTGGAAGAATTCTCCTTCATATGTGTCTGGGTTAATGTGAGGTTCATAATCCTCTTCCTTTGGGGGAGATAGTCTAGCACGTGGCGGCACTTCATAAACGACATCCCAACCTTTCAGATTTGGATTAGTTTGGCAGGCCCACGGTAGATAGAATACTTGGGTTGCCTGTTGAGCCGTAATATAGACATCAGGAACATCTAAATGGGTGCTTTGGTTGATTTCAACTAGCCCTATATGTTCATGAGTTCTTCTAGTCTCCTTCGGCTGAAACCAATAACATTTGAAGACTACGACATTCGGTGGGTTTTCACCATAGAATAGAAGTTCATAAATTGCTTCAACTCTCCCATAATACTCGGTACCTCCTTCGCCGATAGCAGATACACAACAATTTGTAGACTTTCGGTCGGCCATAGATAGCTCTTTGCCATAGGTACGAAAGCGATACCCGTTGATGTCGTATTTGTCAAATGAACGGACCTTATAGTCAAAACCATTAGCGACTTGTCTCAATTCGGCATCCATAGACTCTGAATTAGCCTACAAGTTTAATATGAAAGGATTGTTGCATTACGCACAAATTAGCGAATGAAACCGGGATAGCCGCCTACAAATTAGCCTACAAGTCTAATAGAAATTACCGTTTGTTTGAACCAAGAGATGAAACCGGGATAGCCGCCACCTTGCTTTGCGAGAAGCTCATACTCTTCGACAGAATCCTTTTGGATCACCGCTCCATACGAGAATAAGGCGACGTATCGACTGTATGAAATATCCAGGAATAAGAGCAGTTCAAAGGAAATAGAAGTTGCGAAACTATGTACCGAGAACTTACTCGATGTACGGCCGCACTTCTATCAGGTTGTTGAAGATATACAACGAAATGGTCCGCCATTGTTCGTTATCCAAAGATACTGGATTTGAAACACTGGCTGGTGCGAGATTCCCTTTGAATAGGCTGAGGTTGGATCCACCCTTTTTAGGGTCGTCAGCATTGTACCGAGGCTTCGGATTATGCAAATGACGATTTTTGGCTTCGTAGTGTGCTGTCACGAAGTTTGCCGCCTCCTCAGTGATGAATGCCTCAGCCATCGATGCTTCAATTCTACGTTTATTTTTACATTTTTGTCGAAGCGTCTTCTGCATCCTCTCAGTTGGGTAGCACCAACGATTTTGCACGGGCCCCCCCAATCTTGCCTCGGTCGGGAGATGCAAAATCAAATGTTGCATTGGATTAAAGAAGCCCGGTGGAAAGATCTTCTCTAACTTGCAGATCAACTCCGGCGCCAACTCTTCCATTTCTTCTAGCACGCTAGGCGATAGTTCTTTCGCACAAAGAACACGGAAGAAATAGCTGAGTTCTGCCAGTACTAGCCATTCATCCTCAGGGATGAAGCCACGCAACATCACCGGCATTACCCGCTCAATCCATATGTGCCAATCATGACTCTTGAGACCAAATATCTTCAATTTATCAAGACTGGCTCCCCTCTGTAGATTCGCTGCATACCCATCGGGGAACATCAACTGCATTTTCACCCACAAGATAATTTCCCTCATAGCCGGCCTTCCAAGATTGAACCATGCCTTTGGCTTCGTCCAGTTCTGCTTTCCTTTCGGTTCTTTCATGTTTTGTAACGGCCTATCACATAGCGCCTCCAGATCGACTCTAGCCTTAGTATTATCCTTTGACTTCCCATCTATGCCGAACAATGTACCAAAAAGTGCCTCGGCGATATTCTTCTCAGTGTGCATCACGTCGATGTTGTGTGGGCAAAGGAGGTCTTTGAAGTAAGGCAGATCCCATAAGCATGTTTTGTGAGTCCAGGCGTGCTTAGAATTATACCCCTTGAAGTACCCTGGACGCTCGGGATCTGGCTCGAGAGCGTTTAACTGATCCAGGGTCTGTTGGCCTGTCAATGCATGTGGTGCAGAGTTTTTGACAACTCTACCTCTGATGAAGTTCTTCTTGTCTTTCCTGAACTTATGGCGAGGATTCAGGAACTCTCTATGCATGTCGAAGCAAGAAAACTTGCGACCGGCCTGAAGCCAACGAAACTCAAGAGCTCCCTTGCATGTGGGGCACGGGAACCTTCCATGCACACACCAGCCAACGAATAGCGCATACGCCGGCAAGTCATGCGTCGAGTACATGTACCAGACACGCATTATGAAGTTCCGTTTGCTATAGGCATCGTATGTCTTGAACCCATTATCCCAGGCTTCTTGCAATTCGTCCTTAAGCGGTTGCATGTACACATTCATATTTTCCCCCGGATAGTTGGGCCCTGGAATTATCAACGTCAGGAAAATGTTCTTTCTTTCATAATCTGTCCGGGGGGGAGATTGAGTGGAAAGACAAATACGGGCCAACAACTGTATTGGGCTGCCGTCATACCAAACACACTGAACCCATCCGTGCTGATGCCGACTCGAGGATGCCTCGGATCTGCCGCTTTGTCACCATGTAATTCATCAAACTTTTTCCACGCAACACCATCCGATGTGTGTACAATCATCAGATTCCCATCTGCATCTAGTTCGGTTCTTTTGCCCGTTTTGTGCCATGTCATCTGTCTGGCCGTCTCTTCGACCATGAAAAGACGTTGAAGTCTTGGTACGATTGGCATATACCGAAGAACACTAACGGGGATTTTGGTCTGTGTCTTCTCACCCATACCGTTGTCTACCACAACATACCTGGAAGACTTGCAAATGGGACAACAGTTCAAGTCCGCATAGTCAAGCCTAAACAAGACACATCCTTTCTCACAGGCATGTATCTTATCATAGGGCATCTTCAGTGCACGGAGGATTTTGTCCGACTGGTACAGGTTTGCAGGCATTACATGGCCTTTGGGTAGAAAGCGTCCAAATACTGTCATCATTGCATCATAGCATTCTCTGCCCAAGTTGAACTGAGCCTTCAGAGCCATTACTTGTGAGATGGCATCCAACTGACAAAGCTCAGTGTGCTCATGGAGCGGACGTTTTGCAGACTCCAACATTTCATTGAAGGCCTTTGCAGATTCCTCCATCTCCTCGTCCGAATCCCGAGCATCATCAAAGTCTTGCACCATGTTTTCCATACCGGTACCATGCTCGTCGGTGCGACGACGATCCACCTCGGCTCGGTCACGTTGGGCAGACTCACCATGAAATGTCCACACCGTATAATCGGGCGTAAAACCACTCTTCTGCAGGTGTTTGCCCATTTCAGCCTCTGTCCTCTTTTCCCAATTGCCGCACCGTAAACAGGGGCACCAGGTTTTCCTCTGGCCATTTGCAAATGCGGCTCGCACAAACCCCTTGGTTTTTGTGAACCATTCAGTGCTCCATTTGTTCTGACCAGTGTGACCGGTGTACATCCACGCACGATCACTCATCTTGACTTTCAGAGCTACTAGACACACAACAAATATATATATATATATAATTCACCATGTATGTATTCATCAGTTGATCTACTTTGTCAATTTTATTACGTCCATGCAACCTACACTCTAATAGGTAATGATAGGTCCTAATCCCACCCGAGTATGTTTAGATTGGGTTCATTTTCCCATGCTATGCCCCGGATCCTACGCAAAATTTCGGCAGCACCTCCCCGCTGTTCTCCTGATACACGTCTCTGCAATAAACAGAGAGGATGTGTACCCGGAGAACAACAGGGGAGGCACTGACGAAATTTATGCGTCGGATCCGGAGCAAAGCATATGGGAAAACGAACCCAATCTAAACATACTCGGGCTGTCCATGGATAGCGTTGGACAATTCGAAAGAATCAAGGTTATAAATATGCAAATGCATGCATATTTATAACTATGACGCTTTCGAACGGGAGACACATATTGGTTACGCATACTGATAATTCAAGACACATATATATCTAGCTATCAAGTTTCATCGGAATAGATCAAATAATTAATGGGGGAGGAGGACATGTCATTTGTGCTCACCCACGTACGAAGGGGCAGAGCTCGTCAAACGCACGGCGAGGTCGTCGAACACCAAACCTCGCAGCGATGAAACAACTGCACATTTAAAACTACCCGATCAACACAATTATATATGATGTTTTTCATAACAAAATCGAAAGATATATGACCTAACTAATAATTCACAATATATGACCCCGTCGGCTTCTGGAAGGCCAAAGAACACCTTTTCGGGACGTGTCGGGGGTCGGGGTGTCGTGTCGGTCTCGGGGTGCCGTGTCGGGGTCGGTGTTGGGGTCTCGGGGTCGGGGTGTCGGGTCGGGGTGTCGGGTCGGGGTGCCGGGTCGGGGTCGGTGTGCCGTGTCGGTGTCGGGGTCGGGGTGTCGGGTCAGGCTCGGGGTCGGGGTGTCGGGGTCGGGGTCCGGGTCGGGGTATCGTGCTCGGGGTCTCGGGGTCGGGGTGCCGGGTCGGGGTCGGGGTGTCGTGTCGGTGTCGGGGTCGGGGTGTCGGGTCAGGCTCGGGGTCGGGGTGTCTTGTCGGGGTGCCGGGTCGGGGTCGGGGTGCCGTGTCGGTGTCGGGGTCGGGGTGTCGGGTCAGGCTCGGGGTCGGGGTCTCGGGGTCGGGGTGTCGGGTCAGGCTCGGGGTCGAGGTCTCGGGGTCGGGGTGTGTCGGTCGGGGTGCCGGGTCGGGGTGTCGGGTCGGGGTGTCGGGTCGGGGTGCCGTCTCGGGGTCGGGTGCCGGGTCGGGGTCGGGGTGTCGGGGTGTCGGGTCAGGTCGGGGTCGGGGTGTCGGGTCGGGGTCGGGTCGGGGTCGGGTGCCGTGTCGGTGTCGGGGTCGGGGTTCGGTCAGGCTCGGGTCGGGGTGTCGGGGTCGGGGTCTAGGGGTCGGGGTGTCGTGTCGGGGTGCCGCGTCGGGGTCGGGGTGCCGTGTCGGGTCGGGGTTTTTCCTCTTTTTTCCTTTTCTTCTTCTTCTTCCTATTCCTCCTTTTCTTCCTCTTCTTCTTTTTCTTCTCCTCCTCCTCTTCTTCTTCTTCCTTTCCTTTTTCCTCTTCTTCTTCTCCTCCTCTCCTCTTTCTTCTTCTTCTTCTTCTTCTTCTTCTTCTTCTTCCTCTTCTTCTTTTTCTTCTCCTCCTCCTCTTGTTCTTCTTCCTCTTCTTCTTTTTTCTTCTCCTCCTCCTCTTCTTCTTCTTCCTTCCTTTTTTCCTCTTCTTCTTCTCCTCCTCTCCTCTTTTTTCTTCTTCTTCTTCCTCTTCTTCTTTTTCTTCTCTCCTCCTCTTCTTCTTCTTCCTTTCCTTTTTCCTCTTCTTCTTCTCCTCCTCTCCTCTTTTTCTCTTCTTCTTCTTCTTCTTCCTCTTCTTCTTTTTTCTTCTACAACCTAAACCTAAACCTAAAACTAAACCTAAAACTACAACTAAAACTAAATCTAAACTAAAACTAAAACTAAAAAGGAAAAAAAAGAAAAAAACAGAAAAAAAACTGAAAAATGGGGGCTCACCTGGGGGTGGAGGAGGCCGGTGGAGGAGGGGGCGGGGCGGTGGAGGAGGCGGCCTGGGGGCGACGGCGAGCCGGGGCGGCGGGGGGCGCGGGGGGCGCGGGGCGGCGGGGGGCCGGGGCGGTGAGGGCGACGGGGCCCCGGGCGGCGGCGAGCCGGGGCGGCGGGGAGACGGGGCGGCGGGGGCGACGGGGCGGCGGGGGGCGCGGGGGCGGGGGCGCGGGGCGGCGGGGGCCGGGGGCGCGGGGGGCCGGGGCGGCGGGGGGCCGGGGCGGTGAGGGCGACGGGGCCCCGGGGCGGCGGCGAGCCGGGGCGGCGGGGGCGACGGGGCGGCGGCGGCGCGCGGCGGGCGGCGGCGTGGGAGGAGAGAAACGGCGGCGTGGGAGGGAGAGGGAAGAAGCGAGTAACGGGCGGGGGTACGGGCCGTTAGGTAGTAGGCTCTTTGCCGTCCGCCCCCTTTGCCGTCCGCTTTTTTGCCTCTTTGCCGTAGCTGACGACAAAGAGGTGGCCCGTTAAGTTTTTCAAAAACGGGCGGGGGGTGGGGGCCACCTCACTCTTTGCCGTCCGCCAGCGGACGGCAAAGATTCTTTGCCGTCAGCTGGCCGACGGCAAAGAGCTAGCAGACGGCAAAGAGCTTCTTTGCCGTCTGCTTTTGGGTAGCTGATGGCAAAGAGCTGGCAGACGGCAAAGAGCTTCTTTGCCGTCAGCTAGCAGACGGCAAAGAGCTGGCAGATGGCAAATTAGCTGATTCCAGTAGTGTCAATACCATTTTCATCAGTGCACAGATGGCCATTTGTGGGCATTTGGAATTTTGACTCCTTTGCAATCTTGCATGCCGAATTTCCTCAGTACATCCTTGAGGTATTTCTCCTGAGATATGAATATGCCATCGCGCTATTGAAGAATTTGAAGACCTAAGAAGAATTTCAACTCTCCCATCATAGACATTCGATATTCTTCACTCATCATATAGGAAAATTCATCACTATAACGTTGGTCAGTACAGCCAAAGATGATATCATCAACATATATTTGGCATACAAACAATTCATCATCATATGATTTAGTGAAAAGAGTAGGGTCGAGTGAACCAGGTTTGAAGCCTTTCTTCATGAGGAATTCCTTCAAAGTATCATACCACGCCCGAGGGGCCTGCTTGAGGCCATAGAGGGCCTTATTGAGTCTGAAGACTTTGTCAGGATGCTTAGGATCTTCAAAACCTGGGGGTTGAGCAACATATACTTCTTCCTCAAGCTTACCATTGAGGAATGCACTTTTCACATCCATTTAATATAAAGTGATATCATGATGGTTAGCATAAGCAAGTAATATGCGAATAGCTTTAAGTCTAGCAACAGGTGCAAAACTTTCATCGAAATCAATTCCTTCAACCTGTGTGTAGCCTTGAGCTACAAGCCGTGCCTTATTCCTCACCACAAGGCCATTTTCATCTTGCTTGTTGCGGTAGATCCACTTTGTGCCAATGATATTGTGCTTGCGAGGATCTGGACGTGTAACCAGTTCCCAGACGTTGTTGAGCTCGAATTGATATAATTCTTCTTGCATGGCCTGAATCCACTCAGGCTCCAGAAATGCTTCATCTACCTTAGTGGGCTCTGTGATAGAGACAAAAGCATAGTGCCCACAAAAGTTAGATAAATGTGAAGCTTTTGAGCGTGTGAGAGGACCTGGTGCTTCAATGTCATCGATGATCTTTTCAACTTGCACTTCTTTTGCAACGCGAGGATGAGTAGGTTGTCGTTGAGGAATTTGATCAGCATTTTCTTCAACACCATTTTCTTCAACAATTTCTTCAGGTGCATTAGGTCGACGTTCTTCACGTTCTGGAATGAATTCTTCAGCAGATTCTTCAGTAGGAATGACATCCTCAGTAGCCTTGAACTTGATAGTTTCCTCAGGTGCTGGTTCATCTGTCACAGAGGGTAGGTGCTCTCTTTGCGAGCTATTAGTTTCATCGAACCGCACATCTACAGTTTCAACAACCTTGTGAAGAACGTTGTTGAAGACTCTGTAGGTGTGTGAGTCCTTTCCGTAACCAAGCATAAAACCTTCATGTGCTTTCGGTGCAAATTTAGCATTGTGATGAGGATCTCTAATCCAACATTTAGCACCGAAGACTTTGAAATAACTCACATTGGGTTTCTTGTCAGCGAGAAGTTCATAGGCAGTCTTCTTGAAGAATTTGTGAAGATATACCCTGTTGATGATGTGGCACGCAGTATAAATTGCCTCAATCCAGAAGTGACGAGGCGTCTTGTACTCATCAAGCATAGTGCGAGCCATCTCAACAAGAGTTTTGTTCTTGCGCTCCACGGTGCCATTCTGCTGAGGAGTATAAGGAGCAGATAACTCATGAGTAATACCAAGTTCATCAAGATAGTCATCAAGACCAGAATTCTTGAACTCAGTTCCATTGTCACTTCTGATGTGCTTGATCTTCACACCAAAGTTGGTTGAAGCCCTCGAAGAAAATTGTTTGAAGACTTCCTGCACTTCATGTTTGTAAGTAACAATGTGTACCCATGTGTAACGAGAGTAATCATCAACAATAACAAAGCCATAGAGAGATGCATCATTTGTGACAGCTGAGTAATGATTAGAACCAAAGAGGTCCATGTGAAGCAATTCGAATGGTCGAGTAGTGGTCATGATAGTCTGCGCTGGATGCGTAGCCTTGGTCATCTTTCCAGCTTCACAAGCTCCACACAAGTGATCCTTGAGGAATTTGACATTCTCAATGCCAATGACATGCTTCTTCTTCGCAAGTGTGTGCAAATTCCTCATGCCTGCATGACCAAGTTGTCGATGCCATAGCCACCCTTCTGAAGCTTTTGCAAGTAGGCACACGGCTGGTTGCGGTCCTGTAGAGAAATCAACAATATACAGGTCTCCTCTCCTAAAGCCTTCTAAGACTTTGGAATTGTCAGCTTCCATAACCACAACACAACGATACTTGCCAAAGACAACTACCATATCAAGATCACAAATCATTGAGACAGACATGAGGTTGTATCCTAAGGACTCGACAAGCATGACTTTGTCCATGTGTCGATCCTTTGTGATCGCAACCTTACCTAGACCCAATACCTGACTTTTGCCTTTGTCAGCGAAGATGATATGCTTCAGATGCGATGGTGATAAGGGTGCATCCATCAATAGATTCTTGTCACCAGTCATGTGATTAGTACATCCACTATCGAGGACCCACTCAGTGGCTTTGGGTTGATCATCCTGCAGATGAATTACTGCATCTTACGAACTTCATATACTTCATCAGTGAAGAATATGGCATCACAATTCATCAGACCAATTTCATCAAGCAGTGCAACAGTTAAAACAGTATGAGGACGTGTGAAATGAAAGTTCATTTCTTCATGATTAGCCTGCGTCCTTTTAGGCACTCTTCAGGTGTCCAGCAAATTCTTCAGACGTTCAAGCACGTCTGGAGACTTGACCCTGCAGAAAAGATTAGTTCTTTTTCTTCACCACCCACATTTGAAGGGGTGGCAAAGAGTTCATCACTCTGCGTGCTCCATCCAAGAAAGGTGGCATAGCCAATCCATTTTGTTTCACATAAGAGAAGTTAGGGTAAGCATATGAATAAGCAGAGAAATTCTTTGAGGACTTATGAACATAATGATTAGAAGAATAATGCTCATATTCATAGCCCTTGGCTCTTCCCTGCGAAACAGAGTTGTTAGCATGATGATGTTCATATGAGGACTTTGATCCTTTTGAGGAATTTGATCCATGTGAGGAATTTGGTCCGTATGAGGACTTGGATCCATATGAAGAATTTGATCTGGGGTTCCTATTCTTCACAGGTGGTGTCATGAGGACATTCACCTGAAGACTTTCAAGGCACCTTTTCGGAACCCAGATTTTCTTCATAGGAGAACCGTTCCTGCAGTTAGTGCCAACATATCTAGCAAATACTTCACCATTCTGATTTTTGAACAGTTTATAGTTGGAGTCAAATAACTCATCAGAACAATGAGAAGATTCACATATAAAGCCAGATAAATTAGATGGATCAACTGGAGGTCCCTTTGCAGCAACCCATGAGGTTTTGGGGTACTGCTCAGGCTTCCAATATATACCATCATCATTGAGTTTCCTCTCAAAGGCAATACCCTCTTTCCTAGGGTTCCTGTTGGGGATCTGCTTTTTAAGCACATCACAAAGAGTCTGATGCCCTTTGAGGCTTTTGTACATGCCTGTCATGTACAATTCCTTCAGCCCTGCATCGTCAGTGATACTAGCAATGTCCTCAGATGAGGAATTAGTGATAGCAGAGACAGTTGAGGAATTTGTAGCATTAGAAGCATTTGAACATTCAGGTGAAGAATTAGCAGATTCACGTTCAATGCATTTCAAACATGGAGGAACAAATTCTTCCTAAGCAGCGCTGATTTGTTGAGCAAGTAATGAATCGCGCTCCTTCTGAAGATCTTCATAACTCACTCTTAGCTTCTCAAGATCTTGCTTTCTTTGAAGAAATTCATAAGAAAGCTTCTCATGATCAGACAAGAGAGTGTTATGATGACCTTGAAGATTGTCAAACCTAGTCTGAAGTCTCTGAAGATTTCCAGTCAAGGTTTTAGTGCGATCCATTTCTTCACCCAACATATCATCACTTTTGTCTAGCATGTTTTTAACCTTTTCAAAAGCCCTTTGTTGTTTCACAGCAATCTTAGCGAGTTTATAATAGCTGGGCTTAAGGTTTTCATCAGACTCATTCTCACTTGATTCAGAGGAGGTATATTTGAGTACCTTGGCACCCTTTGCCATGAAGCAATAGGTGGGAGCGTAGTCATCATTGCCTTCATCAGCCTTGTTGGTGAGGTCATTTTGTTTAGTGTTGAAGATAGACTTGCTGACGAATGCAGTAGCGAGGGCTAGGCTCGCCACACAGGATTCGGAATCCTTAGATGCCTCCTCTTCCTCATTTTCTTCAGATTCAGCCTTAGAGTCCATTTCCTTGCCAATGAATGCCCGAGCCTTCTTGGAGCTGCTCTTCTTGTGAGATGAAGACTTTGAGGATTTTGATGATGAAGATTTTGAGGATTTCTTCTTTTTCTTCGCATCATCAGAACTGTAATCCTTGTATTTCTTCTTCTTTGATTCCTTTTCCCACTGAGGACAATCTTGAATGTAGTGTCCAGGTTTCTTGCATTTGTGACAAAGCCTCTTCTTGTAGTCACTCGATGAGGAATCATTGCTCCTTGAGGGTCTTCCAAAGCAACCATGTCTTGAGAACTTCTGGAATTTCTTCATGAGCAGTGCTAGATCATGGCTCAGTTCTTCAGGATCACCAAGGCTGCTGTCAGAGTCTTCATCTTCAGACTCAGAAACTGCCTTGGCCTTCAGTGCACGTGATCTACCATAGCTCGAGCCATAGAGATCTCTCTTTTCAGCAAGCTGGAACTCATGATTATTTAGCCTCTCGAGGATATCAGCGGGATCAAGTGACTTGTAATCAGCACGCTCTTGTATCATCAATGCCAGAGTATCAAATGAGGAATCAAGCGATCTCAGCAGTTTCTTCACCACCTCGTGGTCGGTGATGTTAGTGGCACCGAGCGCTTGAAGCTCGTTTGAGATGTCAGTGAGGCGATCGAAGGTTTGTTGAACATTTTCATTGTCGAGTCTTTTGAAGCGATTGAAGAGATTGCGAAGAACATCAACTCGAGAGTCATGCTGTGTTGAGACTCCTTCATTTACTTTGGACAGCCTATCCCAGATAAGCTTAGTAGTTTCCAAAGCACCCACTCTTCCATACTGTCCTTTGCTCAGATGGCCACATATGATATTCTTCGCTTGAGAATCGAGTTGCTTGAATCTCTTCACATCGGTAGCGTTCAGTGAGGGTGAGACAGAGGGAACACCATTTTCCACAACATACCAGAGATTGTTATCAATTGCCTCAAGATGCATTCGCATCTTATTCTTCCAGTAGGGGTAGTCCGTCCCATCGAAGGTAGGACACCCAGCAGAGAACTTGATCATACCTGCGGTCGACATAACTAAAACTTCAGGCGGTTAAACCAAAATCACACACAACAAAGGAGTACCTTGCTCTGATACCAATTGAAAGTGTGTTATATGGACTAGAGGGGGGGTGAATAGGCGATTTTTATGAATTCTTCACTGAGGAATTTGCTAGTGAGGAAATTCCTTAGCGAAGAACTACTTGCAGTGGAATAAGTACTCAAAAGTAAGCATAGCAAAACACAAGCATAGTCATCATGATGAAATGAAGACAAGCACAGAGTACAGAAAGCGTAAACACAGGATAACACAGGATGAAGACAAATAGACTGAGGAAATTGAGAAAGTCTTCAGTCAAAGTCTTCAAACACAGATATGAACAAGCACACAACAGTAATGAGGAAATGAAAGAGTTGAGGAAATAGAACCAGTAACCTTGGTGAAGACAATGATTTGGTAGACCAGTTCCAACTACTGTCTCAGTTGTACGTCTGGTTGGAGCGGCTAGGTATTTAAACCTGAGGACACACAGTCCCGGACACACAGTCCTCACCGTATTCTCCTTGAGCTAAGGTCACACAGACCTTGCCCAATCACTCATGGTAAGTCTTCATGTGACTTCCAAACCTTCACAAACTCGGTCACTCGGCTATCCACAATTTCCTCTTGGATGCTCTAGACCACGACGCCTAACCGTCTGGAAGAAGCACAGTCTTCAAAGGTAACAAGCGTCGGATCCACGCAGGATCATTCTCTTCAGTGATGCTCAATCACTTGGGGTTTGTAGGTGTTTGCGTTTGGGTTTTCCTCACTTGATGATTTTCGCTCAAAGTCCTCGGAGGATGGGATGCTCTCAATTGACAAGTGACAGTTTCTCTCGGAGCAGCCAACCAGCTAGTGGTTGTAGGGGGCGGCTATTTATAGCCTAGGGAGCAACCCGCCATGATAAGACATAAATGCCCTTCAATGATATGACCATTAGGTGGGTAGATATTTTGGGACAGCTGGCGCATAGCACAGCAACGGTCGGAAATTTGAGTATCAAATTCCTCAGGGCTATCATGTTCCTCACTGTGTAGGCAATCTGCACTGGCGAATTCCTAACTCCTCAGTTAGAACAAATTCCTCGGAGACCAGAAGAACTTCGTCTCTGTCACTGAAGAATATGACTGAACTGTATGAGATTTCCAAAGGCTTCACTCGAAGGGATTGGTAGGTGTAGGATTTTGAGTTGAGCATCACATGGAAATTTTTCCTTAGTATTTCCTCGACCCCCTTTCACAGTACGGTGTTTCCTATGACTCAAGAAAGAGAAAATGAAACTACGAAAACAAAAGTCTTCACGCTTCATGTTCCTCAAATGAATACCAAGTCTTCAAGGTCACACCAATTTATTCACTTTCAAAGTCTTCAGAACGTCTTCAGAAATCCAAAGTCTTCAGTTGAAGAACTTCATTTTTAGGGGTCGACTTTCACTGTAAATATCAAACTCCTCATAGACTTATAGACCTGTGTACACTCATAAACACATTAGTCCCTTAACCTATAAGTCTTCAATACAGCAAAATCACTAAGGGCACTAGATGCACTTACACCTGGTCTTCGATCCCGTTGATCGGGTTTTCTGATAATCCAGCGGGGCAGTCGGGACAAAGTGGGGGTCTCTGATGGGTCTCTACCCAGCCTGTACTAAACAGTTTAGGATAAGCAGGTAGGTAACAACAACAGTTTACAGTAAACAGGCTATGCATCAGAATAGGAGCAAACAATAACAGTAGCAAAATCTAATGCAAGCATGAGAGAATGGAATGGGCGATATCGGGATGATCAAAGGGGGGGCTTGCCTGGAAGCTCTGCTGTAAAGGAAGAAGGGTCGTCGGAGACATAGTCGATCACAAGGGCAACATCGGTCTCGGGGTCTACCGGAGAGAAGAGGGGGAAGAAAAAATAAATATACATCAAACAAAGCAACATAAAGCATAACATGGTAATATGGCGTGCCGGGTGTGACCTAACGTATGTCTACACGAATAGGTGAAGGGGGGAAACAACCGGGAAGGTATTCCCTGTTCCGGACCTGCATCAGACAGATGACCGGAGGAGGAAAGTTCCATGTTTAGATAGTTAGAGGCATCTAACAGGTAAACAGACCACATATTCGGATTCGTCTCGTCGTTCTGAGCAACTTTCATGTAGAAAACATTTTCATCCGAGTTACGGTTTATTTTCTATGAATTTCTAAAGTTTAAAACATATTATGAAATTATTTAAAAATAACAGAAATGGAAAAAGATGTCAGCATGACGTGTTGATGATGTCAGCAGTCAACATAGCGGCTGACCAGGTCAAACCTGACCAGTGGGGCCACTGGGACCCACATGTCAGCCTCTCTTAGTCTAACAGTGGATTAAACTAACTAATCTGGGTTAATTAGCTACTGGACCCCACCTGTCATAGGTAATTGACTAAACTAATTCAGTCTAATTAAAAAAATCATTTTAATTTATTAACTTGGCGATGGGGCCCGCATGTCAGTGGCACTGGGCTGCCAAGTCAGCAGTTGACTGGGTCAACCCAGTCAACTAGGGCCCATGGGGCCCACTGGCAGTGAGCCAGGGGTGGGCCCGGCCAGCCACGGCGGCGGCGGCCGGCACCTCGCCGCCGGCGACACTAGAACTCGGCGAAGCCGCTCGGGCCTCGTCGGATTCGCGTTTTACGGCGCCGTTCGGCCTGCGGCTAGGTCCGTTCAAACGAACACTCGACGCCGCGTCGATTGGTGGAGGTGGCACGGACGGACTTGGTCGGAAATGGTGCCGGCGACGAGGTTTGTGGCGGAGCGGCTACGGGTGACGACGAAACAGAGCTATGGCATGCGACGGCTTGGGCGAAAGGGCTAGGCAGGTGCTGCGTGATGCGGTGAAGCTAATGGGCATACGCCCGTGACCAACTGGTCACTGGAGACTCGCCGGTGACGAGCTCCGCGGTGTTGCGTTCGGGCGCGCGTGGGGAAAGCGGCTAGGGAGCGCGCCAAAGTCAGCAAGGAGAGGGAGAAGGAAGAGGAGCTCACCGGGGAGGCAGAAGGTGGCCCGGTGTAAGCTTAGTAGCGGCAGCAGTTGCCGGAGACGACGGAGTTCGCGGGCGACAGAGGCGAAAGGGGGCGGCTCGATCCGCTCCCCGCAGTGGCTCCCGGCTCGCGCTCACGGACGGGGACGGGGTAGACGATGTTGGCGGAGACGATGGGCACGATGGCGAGGCGAACGGGGCTCGGTGGCCACGAGGACGGGCGAGGCACGGCGGCGACCGCGTCGGCCTCCTCTCCAAAATGAAGGAGAGGGAGAGGGAGAAGGGGGAAGTGGGTGAGGGGGAAAAGATCTCGGCGAAAACCAGGGCGCCGACGCTGGCGTCCTTATCCTCCCCACGGCGCCTGTAGCAGCATGGCCGGTGAGGTGGGTTCGGCGGCGACCGTGGGCATGGTCGCAGGAACAGGGAGGGGGAAGGAGCGACCCAGGAGGGGGCGTGGGCCGGCCTAGCTGGGCCAGCTAGATAGGGTGGGCCAAAGCCCAAGTGGGGCAGGGGCTTTCTCTCCCCTCTACTTTTCCTTTTCTTTTCTTTTTTAACTTTTGCCTTTTCTTTTAAAAACTTTCTGTTTTAGCTATTTTAGGCCATTTAGACACTTTGCAAAAATGTTGGTTCACCACCAATATTAATTATGCATTATTTGGCACAAGATGAACATTTTAGTTTTCATGTTTGAGCAATTTTGAATTTCACTTAGCCTTTGAATTTGCATTCAAAGGGAAATTTGGAAGAGACATGAGACAGTGATGATCAAACACTTGTTTAGCAAAATGATTAACTTAAACCCAGGGATTACTGTAGCATCATCACACCGGGGTGTTACAACTCTCCTCCTCTAAAAAAAATTCTCGTCCCGAGAATTAAGAGGTAAAAGGGAAAAGATCATGGTATTCAGCCCGAAGGTTATCTTCGCGTTCCCAAGTGGCTTCATCTTTAGTATGATTCGACCATTGCACCTTGAGGAACTTGGTAACCTTCTGGCGGGTTCGACGTTCAGCTTCTTCAAGAATGCGGATAGGATGCTCTTTATATGTGAGATCATCTTGAACTTCAATCAATTCTGGATCCACTTCACGTTCCGGATCCTTGAAGCATCGACGAAGTAGCGACACGTGGAAGACGTCATGGACATGAGAGAACTGAGGTGGCAACTCCAATTGATAAGCCACCAGTCCACGACGGGAGAGAATGCGGAAAGGACCAATGTAGCGCGGAGCAAGCTTGCCCTTGACTCCGAACAGATGAGTGCCTCTCAAAGGAGTGACACACAAATAAGCTTGTTCACCAGGTTGATAAGTTGAACCCCAGTGTTTCCGGTCATAGTTGCTCTTCTGGCGGGACTGGGCCGTCTTGAGATTATCCCGGACAATGCGAACCAGCTCTTCAGCTTGTTGAATAATGTCTGGACCAATGAGCGTCCATTCCCCAGTTTCTGACCAATTCAGAGGGGTTCGGCACTTACGTCTATGGAGCACTTCAAAGGGTGCCATCTTCAAGCTGGCTTGATAGCTGTTGTTATAAAAGAACTCCGCATAAGGGAAAGATTCTTCCCACTTCTTGCCGAAAGAAATTACACAAGCCCGAAGCATGTCTTCAAGAATTTGATTGACTCGCTCAACTTGGCCTTGGGATTGGGGATGATAAGCAGTGCTCAAGGTAATATGAGTTCCCATTGCCTCTTGGAAACTATCCCAGAACTTTGAAGTGAATATACTGCCGCAGTCTGAACTGATCTCCTTCAGAATGCCATGGATTGACACAATTCTGGAGATATACAAGTTTGCTAATTGACTAGCAGTGATCGTCTCCTTGACTGGCAGAAAGTGAGCAACTTTCAAAAATTGGTCGATGACGACAAAGATAGCATCATTACCTTTTTGAGACTTGGGAAGGCCAGTGACGAAATCCATTTGGATCTTATCCCACTTCCATTCAGGAACCGGAAGCGGTTGTAGAAGTCCACCCGGTTTCTGATGTTCTGCTTTGACACGACGACAAACGTCACATTCTTCGATATATCGAGCAATGTCTTGCTTCATCTTAGACCACCAATACTTCTGACGGATGTCTAGATACATCTTGGTACTTCCCGGATGAATAGAGAGAGGGGTGTCATGCGCTTCTTTCATCACCTTCTCTATCATAATCTCGAACCGGGGTACTACAATGCGATCTCTGAACTATAAGGTTCCATCTTCACCAAGTGAGAAATCTCTGGATTTCTCTAAGGCAAGATCCTTTTTCATCAAATCAACGTGAGCATCTTTGGCTTGTGCAGACTTAATAGCTTTGAGAAGAGTTCGTTCCAGGACAAGATTATTCAGTGAACCCTATGGAACTAGTTGAAGGTTCAGCTTGCAAAGTTCTTCATAAAGGCGAGGCTGATCTTTATGAACCATGTGGTTATTGCAATAAGACTTGCGGCTCAGGGCATCAGCCATTACATTAGCCTTACCAGGGGTATAGGATATACCGCAGTTGTAGTCAGCAATAGCTTCCATCCATCACTGCTGACGCAGGTTCAGATCTAGCTGAGTAAACAGATACTTCAGACTCCGATGATCGGTGAAGATCTCGCAACAATTACCGAGAAGGTACTGTCGCCATAGCTTTAGTGCATAGATAACCGCAACAAGCTCGAGGTCATGAACTGGGTAGTTTTCTTCGTGAGGACGTACTTGACGGGAGGCATAAGCAATCACCCTACGCTCTTGCATTATGACACATCCTAATCCTTGACGTGAAGCATTGCAATAGATGACAAAGTCCTTGCGAGAATCAGGGGGGCAAGCACTGGGGCAGAAGTCAGCTTATCCTTGAGTGCCTGGAAACTTCCCTGACACTTTTCAGTCCAATCAAACTTAACGCCTTCGTGTAGCAGATTGGTTAGTGGCTTGGCGATCTTGGAGAAGTTCTCGACAAAGCGGCGACAATAGCTGGTTAGTCCAAGAAAGCTTCTGACTTGCTTGACAGTCTTCGGAGGGGTCCAGTCAAGAATAGCCTGAACGCGCTCTGGGTTGACGGCAATACCATCCTTGGAGATGAGATGACCAAGCTAGGTGACTTCGGGTAACGAGAATTCGCACTTGGAATACTTGGCATAAAGTTGATGTTCTCGAAGATTTTCCAGAACAAGTCGAAGATGTTCAGCATGTTCTTCTTTGTTCTTCAAATATACCAGGATATCATCCAGATAGACTACGACGAACTTGTCGAGGTAATCCATGAATATGTAGTTCATCAGACGAGAGAATGTGGCTGGAGCATTGGTCAAGCCAAAAGACATGACGGTGTACTCGTAAGAACCATAACGAGTGATGAATGCGGTCTTTGGAATATCCTCTTCACGAACACGGATCTGGTGGTAACCCAACCTCAAGTCGAGTTTAGAGAATATCGATGAACTAGCTAGTTGATCATACAGATCATTGATCCAAGGAAGGGGATATTTGTTCTGAATCATAGCTTGGTTGATAGGACGATAGTCTTGGACCAAACGATTCGTTCCCTCCTTCTTCTTCACAAAGAGAGAAGGTGCACCCCAAGCAGAGGATCTTGGACGAATGAAACCCTTGCGAAGAGATTTGTAGATTTCCTCTTTAAGTTCAAGGAGCTCATGAGGCGGCATCTTGTAGGGTCGTTTGGCAATAGGAACGGTGCCTGGTTTCAAGTCGATGACGAACTCGACAGCCCAGGCAGGTGGTATTCCTGGAAGTTCTTCTGGAAAGACATCTAGGAAGTCGTGAACAACTAGAATCTTTTCAATTCCCTCAAGAGGTGCTGCGTTCAACGCATTCAAGACATAAAGTCATGCTTTGGCGTTTTGAACAATCTGAGCATGGTAGCATACTATCTCATCGGAAGGATGTAGGAGGTGAATGACCTTGGTGGCACAAATGATAGAGGCAGTATGTGCTTTCAACCATTCCATTCCTAGAATGCGGTCAATATTGGAAGACTGCAGAATAATGGGAGAAACAAGGAATTCCAACCCTTCAATCTCAACGGGAACGTCGCGACCAGTCATGGTAGTTTGACATCGTCCCGCAGGGGTGCGTACCACTATCGGAGTGTTCATGGGCTCGCATCGAATGTCGTGTGCGTATGCAAATTTTTCTAACATAAATGAATGTGATGCTCCTGAATCGAATAAAACAAAAGCCGATATTGAATTAACGAGAAGAGTACCCATCACAGTGGCAGGCTGGTCTTGAGCTTCATTTAGATCAACATGATTAGCCTGACCTCGACCATAAGGTCAGGCATTGTTGTTATGTGGCTGATTGTTACGTGTCGGTGGAAACGACACCTATGGGATCACTGGGATCCCTTCTATGGTTGGCGGGCGCGGGGTTGTGTAAAGAGCGGGTCTAGAAGTCAGCATGAGGATCGTTTACCCAGGTTCGGGCCGCGAGGATGCGTAATACCCTAGTCCTGCTTTGGTGTATATTTGAGTGTTCTTGAGCTCTTGAACTAGCTACGGTGTGTGCGTCGTCCAAAAGATCCGAATCCTTCCTCAATACGCCGTGGGCCTCCTTTTATAGTCAAAGGGGCTGCCACAGTGGCACACAAGAGGTGGAAAGCTATACAGTGTACAAGCTTATCGCCTGTCATTATGGGACAAAATGCATTCAATGCGCTCCTGAGGTGTCCCCTTGCTTTATCAGGGACGGTAATGAGGCCCGTCCCATCCGTCGCCACTCCGTCTTGCTTTGACACGCATCTAGGCCAACGAGGCGTGCAGCGCCATGTAGGTTGGCAGGCTGCTAAGTTGGCGTGGTGGTAGGGTCTTCACGAAGATCTGCATGCCACCATGCAGGTGCTTGACTAGTTGAATTAGTATCCACGTACTGCTACGTGGGTACTTGCTTTAGTTGGTGGGTTGGCCGCTGAGCTGGGGCGGCAATGGGGCAGCAAGGCCTTGCCACGGTCTCGCGTATATTCCCGACAAGGGTCTTGCCGGGGCCTTATAAGCGCCCTCAGCAAGAGTCTTGCCGGGGCCTTGCGGATGTCTTCGGCAAGGTGCCTTGTCGGGGCATCGTGGGCATCCTCGGCAAGGAGCCTTGCGGTTGTCTTGTCTTCTGGTCCTCATCTAGGATTTGTAGGCTCTCTGTCTTCACAAATATCTGCATGCCACCATGCAGGCACTTCTCGAGCCTTGGTTCCAACGTTGTCGATGGTGTCGGAACTCTCAGGCTCAAGGGTGGCTGCAATGCTGGCGTTGGGGCGACTTGCCCTGGCAAGGCTCTTGCCGGGGCTACATAGGCCGCCCCGGCAAGGGTCTTGCCAGGGGAAAGCCCATCTTGTTGCTCCGTCTTCCGCGCCCTTGGTTGGAGCGCTGCTCTGGTAGCCTTGCACTTCTACTTGCCTCCTCTGCCTTGCTAAGTGTGGTCGCTGGCGTGGCTCTGACTGCCCGTGCACAACTAAAGGGGTACAAAGGAGAGCCCCTACTTTCATACACCGACAGGAGCCCCCCGGCCTGGGCCACACATAAGCGCAACACGTTGTTGGGCTAGGCCCAGAATGGTGCGCGGGCACGCGGGGCTGAGTTTTCACCGCAGTAACTCCCTTGCCAGTTGCGCCTCCCCACGACCTACGTTGAATGCGCGACGTGGGGGTCGTGCGTGACGTGGGGGTCATGCATGGGGCGGTTGCTGCCCTCATGCATCACATCATGGTAAATGGTAAAGAGGTGGCCCGCGCCTTCCCCATGGAAGAATAGAGGAAGCCGCAGGGGTGCGGCTCATTTACTAAGTGGACTCGGGTCGTGGCCATTATGGCACCCGCGCCCCACGATCAGGGGGCACGAAACGGCCATTCCACTTGCCATCTAGGTCCTGGCTCGCCCTCCACGTGTCCTCCATGCGTCAGGAAGGGCAGGCGGTGGACACAGAAGGCGTGGGCTTTAATGCCGGGGCGAGGGGCCGGGCGCCGCTAATTGGGGCAGCGGGTCGGCCCCGTCCCCTTGTGCCTCCGGTGGCTGGATTGGTCAATTGGGGCGGTCGCGTTCAGGCTCGTTCGGCCTCGTCCCTCTATATAAAGGGGAGAGGGACAATGTCTTCTCGCACCCATCTTCTCTCTATCTGGTCCCTTCTCTTCCCTTCGTCATGGCGAGAGGGCGTGGTCGGGGCCGTGCCCCTGCGGAGGTGGCCAGGTCTTCCTCCCGCCAGAGGGCGGCAACGGTCAAAGAAGAGCCGGACGCCCAAGATGAAGGCCACGCTAGAGGCAGAGGCGCCGGCCGGGGCCGCGGTCGGTGAGGTGGTCGAGGCAGAGGCGGGCGTGGATGGGGAACACCCGCGTCGTTATCATCTCCGTCTCCATCTCCTCTGCCGTCTCCTCCTGCTTCACTGAGCGGCCATGTCGGGGACACGGTGCTGGACTTCATTCTTCAACTGCGTGAGCCGGCGCGCAGCCGCCTCCGTCTTCCTGAAGCGTTTGCGAGGGCGCTGGAGGTCGACCAACCACCGAGGTTGAGGCTTCGCATGAACGGGTGTTGCCATGGCGCCATGTGGGCGAACACAAGGTTCCCCGCCCCTCATATAATGCTCCTCCGTCGGGGTTGGAAAACCTTCGCGCGTGCCCACTGCTTGATGGAGGGACAGGTCCTCTGCTTCAAGTTAGCGGAGAGCGACCTGCTCTCCGTCAAGGTCTTCGGGTGCTTAGGGCATAGGCTAGGGTGCTATGCGGAGAGCTCGACCGATGACAAAACCTCCTCCTCGAGTGACAGTGATGGGGAGGACAGCGACAGCGGCGATGAGGGTAGCGGGCGGGAGGATGACTTGTCCGACTAGGCGTCGGACACACCGTCCCTGGGCGACGCCGGCAGCACCATCATCTGCATCGCCAGCTCCTTGAACTTCTCGGGGTCGCCTCCTTGGGCGGCTGGTGTGGGAAGGCCGGAGAAGACGAAGAGGGCGGGTGGCGGGCTGTCAAGTCGGAGTACGCGGGCATCGACGCCTTCACCGCGTATTGCCGGCCCGCTGCCTCATCTTCCGGCTCTTCTCCCGACACCATCATCACCAGCCCTCTTCGGGACGGCCGCCGGGATGTTCTCTTGGTGTCTTCTGCCGCTCGTACCTCGCCTAGGCACTCCTTTTGCCCTTTCGCCTTCTTGTTCTATTTCCTGAGGAGAGGGACAAGAAAGGGATTACGGACACCTTATCTCTTTTCAATTTTTAAGCCTATGGGCCTTTGTAAGATTTAAACCTTGTAACCCCCTTGCTCATGTATGCATTCCGTATGAATTTTACTCGTTAACAACGTATTAATGAAGAGAAGGCTGTTTGCCTGGTTTCTTTTGCGCGTAGGCGAGGCCCGCACCAAGGAACGAGTCCTCGTTATCTTAAGATAAACATTATAACCCGGCAACAGACCTTGCCGTCCTCCTGCTCTATATCTCGACTAAACTCATGCCCTTGGCGGAGTAGGGGCAAAGTAGGATTGGGCCCTTCGCCCGTTCCCATCCCACCGCACTACGACCAAGTTCCGACCCAAAGTAAGGTTTTTGGACACGGGAAAGAGGGAACATGATGGCATAAGAGTGAGCGAAGTCTCATACGTTCAAGTTCCATACGGAAGTAGGGAGTGGGGGATGAAAGACTTATCTGATTTTGCAGCCCCCTGGCAATCTTGGCTTGCTGTGGTCGGATCTTTGGATCTGCAGCCCCCGGCAACCTTGGCTTGCCGGGGTCGGGGCGCCGGCCTGTTCTCTTTCCTCCAAACAGCTCAGCAGAAATGTCCATGCACCCTGCGAACCAAAAGGGACGGGAAGGAACAGAGAGACGCACACTCGACCTCTATGCTAGGGGTTAGTCGCCGCTAAGCACTATCAACCCTAACCGAGAAAGAGACTCAACCTAGCATGCATGCTAAAAATTAGGGCGCCAGCGCTTCATTTATTTATGCTCAGGGTCTGCGCCTGGCTTTGTACAAAGGGTTACATGCCTTGCCGGCAAGGCTTGTACAAAAAGGTGGTCTGCCGGGGGGCCCGGCAACCGCGCCTTACGGGTAAAACTTGCGAAGATGTTCGATGTTCCAGGAATTGCTTACTGGAATACCATCTTCGGTCTCCAGGCGGACTGCGCCGGGCTTGGTGACTTGTATTACACGATAAGGGCCTTCCCACTCCGGCGTCAACTTGTTGGAATTCTTGGCCGACTGAACGCGCCGAAGAACAAGGTCGCCTTCCTCAAAGCTTTGGGCATGAACCTTGCGGCTATGGTAGCGGCGCAAGGCTTGCTGGTAGTGTGCTCCTCGCACAGCCGCCCGAAGACGATCTTCCTCAAGGAGCGTTGCATCATCTTGCCGCAGTTGCTCTTGCTCAAGCTCATCATAAGCGAGCACTCGGGGTGACCCGTATGTGAGTTCCGTGGGGAGAACTGCTTCTGCCCCGTAAACGAGGGAGAAGGGTGTCTGGCCGGTGGCTCGATTTGGTGTCGTTCTGATCGACCAAGAACCGCCGGCAATTCATCAATCCAGCGCCTTCCGCACTTATGTAGCCTGTCAAAAGTCCTTGTCCAGAGGCCCCGAAGTACTTCAGCATTTGCCCTCTCCGCCTGGCCGTTGCTCCGAGGATGCGCAACAGAAGCAAAACAGACCTTGCTGCCGAGGTCTTGAATGTATTGCATGAAGGTGCGGCTTGTGAACTGCGTGCCGTTGTCGGTGATGACTCTGTTTGGTGCACCAAAACGGCAGACTAGCCCCTTGAAGAACTTGACGGTTGATTGTGCTGTCACCTTTCTCAACGCTTCCACCTCTGGCCACTTTGTGAACTTGTCGATTGCAACATACAAGTACTCAAAGTCCCCGACAGCACGGGGGAAGGGGCCCAGTATGTCGAGTCCCCAGACCGAGAATGGCCAGGAAAGAGGGATTGTTTGGAGAGCTTGAGCTGGTTGATGAAGCTTCTTTGAATGGAACTGACACGATTCACACTTGGTTACTAGTGCCGTAGCATCCTGGAGGGTAGTGGGCCAGAAGAAACCTTGCCGGCAAGGGCCCTCGACCTTATGTGGGAGCCACATATGCCTCCGTGTATCTCTGCCAACAGCTCCAGTCCTTGCTCCCGGGGAATGCACTTCAATTTCACACCGTTTGGTCTTTTTCTGTACAGAACGTCGTCGACGAAATGATACATGGCAGACCGGCAGGCTACTTTCTCCGCTTCTTCCTGCTCCTCAGGGAGTTCCCCTGCTGGAGAAAACGAACGGTATGTTGTGCCCATGCCGGAGCCTGAGGCTCGAAGGCAAGGACTAACGACATCTCCTCTGCCATGGGGGCGGCTATCTCCACGGCCAGGGCTTGACGCCCTGCCAGAGTCTGTTTCCCCATGGCAAGCTCAGCGTCCCCGGCAACATTCCTGCCGGCGGCTCCTGGGAGCTCGGCGGGAAAGTACTTGCCGGGACCTGATTTCCTCCGCTTGTTCTGCCCCGTCGATGGTTTAACGGATGGTTGAGTTAGTCGAAGCACAAAGGTACCTGGTTCCACAGGCAGTTTGAGGGCAGCGCGTCTCGACAAGTAGTCGGCGATGCCATTTTCCCCTCGGGGAACATGCTCCGCTTGTATACCGTCAACGCTCCTCCAGCTTCCTCACTTCATCTACGTAGGCGTCCATCAACGGGCTCTAGTAATCCTTGTTAACTTGCTTGACGACAAGCTGTGAATCACCCCTGACGATGAGCTTCTTGATTGCAAGGTCTGCCGCGATCCTGAGACCGGCAAGCAACCCCTCGTATTCGGTAGTGTTGTTTGTTGACATCTCCCTGGGAAAGTGCATCTGGAATACATACTTGAGGTTGAAGGAAATATGCCCTAGAGGCAATAATAAAGTATTATTTATTTCCTTATATCATGATAAATGTTTATTATTCATGCTAGAATTGTATTAACCGGAAACATAATACATGTGTGAATACATAGACAAACAGTGTGTCACTAGTATGCCTCTACTTGACTAGCTCGTTAATCAAAGATGGTTATGTTTCCTAGCCATAGACATGAGTTGTCATTTGATTAACGGGATCACCTCATTAGGAGAATGACGTGATTGACTTGACCCATTCCATTAGCTTAGCACCCGATCGTTTAGTATGTTGCTATTGCTTTCTTCATGACTTATACATGTTCCTATGACTATGAGATTATGTAACTCCCGTTTACCGGAGGAACACTTTGTGTGCTACCAAACATCACAACGTAAATGGGTGATTATAAAGGTGCTCTACAGGTGTCTCCAAAGGTACTTGTTGGGTTGGCGTATTTCGAGATTAGGATTTGTCACTCCGATTGTCGGAGAGGTATCTCTGGGCCCACACAGTAATGCACATCACTATAAGCCTTGCAAGCATTGTGACTAATGAGTTAGTTGCGGGATGATGTATTACGGAACGAGTAAAGAGACTTGCCGGTAACGAGATTGAACTAGGTATCGAGATACCGACGATCGAATCTCGGGCAAGTAACATACCGATGACAAAGGGAACAACTTATGTTGTTATGCGGTCTGACCGATAAAGATCTTCGTAGAATATGTAGGAACCAATATGAGCATCCAGGTTCCGCTATTGGTTATTGACCAGAGAGGTGTCTCGGTCATGTCTACATAGTTCTCGAACCCGTAGGGTCCGCACGCTTAAAGTTACGATGACAGTTATATTATGAGTTTATATGTTTTGATGTACCGAAGGTTGTTCGGAGTCCCCGATGTGATCACGGACATGACGAGGAGTCTCGAAATGGTCGAGACATAAAGATTGATATATTGGACGACTATATTCGGACACCGGAAGTGTTCCGGAGAAGTTTCGGATAAAACCGGAGTGCCGGAGGGGTTACCGGAACCCCCGGGGAAGTATTGGGCCTTAGTGGGCCTTGAGGGGAGAGAGAGGGCAGCAGCCAGGAGGTGGCGCGCCCCCTCCCATGAGGAGTCCGAATTGGACTAGGGGAGGGGGGCGCAGCCCCTCTTTCCCTCTCCCTCTCCCTCTCTTTCCTTCCCCCCTCTCTTCCTAGTTGGACTAGGAAAGGGGAGTCCTACTCCTACTAGGAGGAGGACTCCCCCCCTCTCCTTGGCGCGCCCAAAGGCAGCCGGCCTCCCCCTTGCTCCTTTATATACGGGGGCAGGGGGCACCCCATAGACACACAATTGATCATTGATCTCTTAGCCGTGTGCGGTGTCCCCCTCCACCATATTACACCTCGATAATATCGTAGCGGTGCTTAGGCGAAGCCCTGCGTCGGTAGAACATCAACAGTGTCACCACGCCATCGTGCTGACGAAACTCTCCCTCAACACTCGGCTGGATCGGAGTTCGAGGGACGTCATTGAGCTGAACGTGTGCTGAACTCGGAGGTGTCGTGCGTTCGGTACTTGATCGGTCGGATCGTGAAGACGTACGACTACATCAAACGCGTTGTGATAACGCTTCCGCTTTCAGTCTACGAGGGTACGTGGACAACACTCTCCCCTCTCGTTGCTATGCATCACCATGATCTTGCGTGTGCGTAGGAATTTTTTTGAAATTACTACATAACCCAACAGTGGCATCCGAGCCTGGTTTTATGCGTTGATGCTATGCACGAGTAGAACACAAGTGAGTTGTGGGCGATATAAGTCATACTGCTTACCAGCATGTCATACTTTGGTTCAGCGGTATTGTGAGATGAAGCGGCCTAGACCGACATTACGCGTACGCTTACGCGAGATTGGTTTCACCGTTGGGAGCACTCATTGCTTAAAGGTGACTGGCGGGTGTCTGTCTCTCTCACATTAGTTGAACCGAGTGTGGCTACACTCGGTCCTTGCGAAGGTTAAAACAGCACCAACTTGACAAACTATCGCTGTGGTTTTGATGCGTAGGTAAGAACGGTTCTTGCTAAGCCCGTAGCAGCCACGTAAAACTTGCAACAACAAAGTAGAGGACGTCTAACTTGTTTTTGCAGGGCATGTTGTGATGTGATATGGTCAAGACATGATGCTATATTTTATTGTATGAGATGATCATGTTTTGTAACCGAGTTATCGGCAACTGGCAGGAGCCATATGGTTGTCGCTTTATTGTATGCAATGCAATCGCCATGTAATTGTTTTACTTTATCACTAAGCGGTAGCAATAGTCGTAAAAGCAATAAGTTGGCGAGACGACAACGATACTACGATGGAGATCAAGGTGTCGCGCCGGTGATGATGGTGATCATGATGGTGCTTCGGAGATGGAGATCACAAGAACAAGATGATGATGGCCATATCATATCACTTATATTGATTGCATGTGATGTTAATCTTTTATGCATCTTATCTTGCTTTGATTGACGGTAGCATTATAAGATGATCTCTCACTAAAATTTCAAGATAAAAGTGTTCTCCCTGAGTATGCACCGTTGCAAAAGTTCTTCGTGCTGAGACACCACGTGATGATCGGGTGTGATAGGCTCTACGTTCAAATACAACGGGTGCAAAACAGTTGCACACGCGGAATACTCAGGTTAAACTTGACGAGCCTAGCATATGCAGATATGGCCTCGGAACACGGAGACCGAAAGGTCGAGCGTTAATCATATAGTAGATATGATCAACATAGTGATGTTCACCATTGAAACTACTCCATCTCACGTGATGATCGGACATGGTTTAGTTGATATGGATCACGTGATCACTTAGAGGATTAGAGGGATGTCTATCTAAGTGGGAGTTCTTAAGTAATATGATTAATTGAACTTAAATTTATCATGAACTTAGTCCTGATAGTATTTTGCAAATTATGTTGTAGATCAATAGCTCGCGTTGTTGCTTCCCTGTGTTTATTTTTGATATGTTCCTAGAGAAAAATTATGTTGAAAGATGTTAGTAGCAAAGATGCGGATTGGATCTGTGATCTGAGGATTATCCTCATTGCTGCACAGAAGAATTATGTCCTTGATGCACCGCTAGGTGACAGACCTATTGCAGGAGCAGATGCAGACATTATGAACGCTTGACAAAAGCTCGGTATGATGACTACTTGATAGTTCAGTGCGCCATGCTTAAACGGCTTAGAATCGGGACTTCAAAGACGTTTTGAACGTCATGGACCATATGAGATGTTCCAGGAGTTGAAGTTAATATTTCAAGCAAATACCCGAGTTGAGAGATATGAAGTCTCCAACAAGTTCTATAGCTAAAAGATGGAGGAGAATAGCTCAAGCAGTGAGCATGTGCTCAGATTGTCTGGGTACTACAATCGCTTGAATCAAGTGGGAGTTAATCTTCCAGATAAAATAGTGATTGACAGAATTCTCTAGTCACCATCACCAAGTTAGTAGAACTTCGTGATGAACTATAGTATGCAAGGGATGACATAAGTAATTCCCGAGCTCTTCGTGATGCTGAAATCGACGAAGGTAGAAATCAAGAAAAACATCAAGTGTTGATGGTTGACGAAGACCACTAGTTTCAAGAAAAGGGCAAAGGGAAGAAGGGGAACTTCAAGAAGAACGGCAAGCAAGTTCCTTCTCAAGTGAAGAAGCCTAAGTCTGGTCCTAAGCCTGAGACTAAGTGCTTCTACTACAAAGGGACTGGTCACTGGAAGCGCAACTACCCCAAGTAATTGGTGGATAAGAAGTATGGCAAAGTGAACAAAGGTATATTGGATATACATGTTATTGATGTGTACTTACTAGTGTTTATAGCAACCCCTCAGTATTTGATACTGGTTCAGTTGCTAAAGAATAGTAACTCGAAACGGGAGTTGCAGAATAAACAGAGACTAGTAAAAGGCGAGGTGATGATGTGTGTTGGAAGTAATTCCAAGATTGATATGATGACCATCGCACACTCCCTATACTTTCGGGATTAGTGTTGAAACTAAATAAGTGTTATTTGGTGTTTGCGTTGAGCATGAATATGATTTGATCATGTTTGTTGCAATACGGTTATTCATTTAAATTATAGAATAATTGTTGTTCTGTTTACATGAATAAAACCTTCTATGGTCATACACCCAATAAAATGGTTTGTTGGATCTCGATCGTAGTAATACACATATTCATAATAATGAAGCCAAAAGATACAAAGTTAATAATGATAGTGCAACTTATTTGTGGCACTGCCGTTTAGGTCATATTGGTGTAAAGCGCATGAAGAAACTCCATACTGATGGGATTTTGGAATCACTTGATTATGAATCACTTGATGCTTGCGAACCGTGCCTCATGGGCAAGATGACTAAAACGCCGTTCTCCGAAACTATGGAGAGAGCAACAGATTTGTTGGAAATCATACATACAGATGTATGTGGTCCGATGAATATTGAGGCTCGTAGCAGGTATCATTATTTTCTGACCTTCACAGATGATTTGAGCAGATATGGGTATATCTACTTAATGAAACAGAAGTCTGAAACATTTGAAAAGTTCATATAATTTAAGAGTGAAGTGGAAAATCATCGTAACAAGAAAATAAAGTTTCTACGATCTGATCGTGGAGAAGAGTATTTGAGTTACGAGTTTGGCCTTCAGTTAAAACAATGTGAAATAGTTTCACTACTCACGCCACCTGGAACACCACGGTGTAATGGTGTGTCCGAACATCGTAACCGTACTTTATTAGATATGGTGCGATATATGATGTCTCTTACCGATCTTGTTGGAAATATGCCCTAGAGGCAATAATAAATGGTTATTATTATATTTCTTTGTTCATGATAATCGTCTATTATTCATGCTATAATTGTATTGTCCGGAAATCGTAATACATGTGTGAATGCATAGACCACAACGTGTCCCTAGTAAGCCTCTAGTTGACTAGCTCGTTGATCAACAGATAGTCATGGTTTCCTGACTATGGACATTGGATGTCGTTGATAACGGGATCACATCATTAGGAGAATGATGTGATGGACAAGACCCAATCATAAGCATAGCATAAAAGATCGTGTAGTTTCGTTTGCTAGAGCTTTTCCAATGTCAAGTATCTTTTCCTTAGACCATGAGATCGTGCAACTCCCGGATACCGTAGGAGTGCTTTGGGTGTGCCAAACGTCACAACGTAACTGGGTGACTATAAGGGTGCACTACGGGTATCTCTGAGAGTGTCTGTTGGGTTGGCACGGATCGAGACTGGGATGTGTCACTCCGTGTGACGGAGAGGTATCTCTGGGCCCACTCGGTAATGCATCATCATAATGAGCTCTATGTGACTAAGGCTTTAGTCACGGGATCATGCATTGCGGTATGAGTAAAGAGACTTGCCGGTAACGAGATTGAACAAGGTATTGGGATACCGACGATCGAATATCGGGCAAGTAACATACCGATTGTCAAAGGGAATTGCATACGGGATTGATTGAATCCTCGACACCGTGGTTCATCCGATGAGATCATCGTGGAACATGTGGGAGCCAACATGGGTATCCAGATCCCGCTGTTGGTTATTGACCGGAGAGGCGTCTCGGTCATGTCTGCATGTCTCCCGAACCCGTAGGGTCTACACACTTAAGGTTCGGTGACGCTAGGGTTGTAGAGATATGTGTATGCGGAAACCCGAAAGTTGTTTGGAGTCCCGGATGAGATCCCGGACGTCACGAGAGGTTCCGGAATGGTCTGGAGGTGAAGAATTATATATAGGAAGTCTAGTTTCGGCCACCGGGAAAGTTTCGGGGGTTACCGGTATTGTACCGGGACCACCGGAAGGGTCCCGGGGGTCCACCGGGTGGGGCCACCTATCCTGGAGGGCCCCGTGGGCTGAAAGTGGAAGGGAACCAGCCCTTAGTGGGCTGGGCGCCCCCCCATGGGCCTCCCCCCATGCGCCTAGGGTTGGGAACCCTAGGGTGGGGGGGCTTCCCCCTTGCCTTGGGGGGCAAGGCAACCCCTTCCCCCCTTTGGCCGCCGCCCCCCCATGAGATCCCATCTCTAGGGCTGGCGCCCCCCCAGGGGGCCTATATAAAGGGGGGGGGAGGGAGGGCAGCAACCTACAGCCTTGGGCGCCTCCCTCCTCCCCTGCAACACCTCTCTCTCTCTCATAGAAGCTCGGCGAAGCCCTGCCGGAGACCCGCTACATCCACCACCACGCCGTCGTGCTGCTGGATCTCCATCAACCTCTCCTTCCCCCCTTGCTGGATCAAGAAGGAGGAGACGTCGCTGCACCATACGTGTGTTGAACGCGGAGGTGCCGTCCGTTCGGCACTCGGTCATCGGTGATTTGGATCACGGCAAGTACGACTCCGTCATCCACGTTCATTGGAACGCTTCCGCTCGCGATCTACAAGGGTATGTAGATGCACTCCTTTCCCCTCGTTGCTAGTATACTCCATAGATGCATCTTGGTGAGCGTAGGAAAATTTTAAAATTATGCTACGATTCCCAACAGTGGCATCATGAGCCAGGCCTATGCGTAGTTACTATGCACGAGTAGAACACAAAGCAGTTGTGGGCGTTGAGTTTGCCAATTCTTCTTGCCGCTACTAGTCTTTCTTGTTTCGGCGGCATTGTAGGATGAAGCGGCCCGGACCGACCTTACACGTACGCTTACGTGAGACAGGTTCCACCGACTGACATGCACTAGTTGCATAAGGTGGCTAGCGGGTGTCTGTCTCTCCTACTTTAGTCGGAACGGATTCGATGAAAAGGGTCCTTATGAAGGGTAAATAGAAATTGGCAAATCACGTTGTGGTCATACGTAGGTAAGAAAACGTTCTTGCTAGAAACCTACAAACCACGTAAAAACTTGCAACAACAATTAGAGGACGTCTAACTTGTTTTTGCAGCAAGTGCTATGTGATGTGATATGGCCAGAAGATGTGATGAATGATATATGTGATGTATGAGATTGATCATATTCTTGTAATAGGAATCACGACTTGCATGTCGATGAGTATGACAACCGGCAGGAGCCATAGGAGTTGTCTTTATTATTTTGTATGACCTGCGTGTCATTGAATAACGCCATGTAATTTACTTTACTTTGTTGCTAAACGCGTTAGCCATAGAAGTAGAAGTAATCGTTGGCGTGACGACTTCATGAAGACACAATGATGGAGATCATGATGATGGAGATCATGGTGTCATGCCGGTGACGAAGATGATCATGGTGCCCCGAAGATGGAGATCAAAGGAGCATAATGATATTGGCCATATCATGTCACTATTTGATTGCATGTGATGTTTATCATGTTTTGCATCTTATTTGCTTAGAACGACGGTAGTAAGTAAGATGATCCCTTATAATAATTTCAAGAAAGTGTTCACCCTAACTGTGCACCGTTGCGAAGGTTCGTTGTTTCGAAGCACCACGTGATGATCGGGTGTGATAGATTCTAACGTTCGAATACAACGGGTGTTGACGAGCCTAGCATGTACAGACATGGCCTCGGAACACACGCAATACACTTAGGTTGACTTGACGAGCCTAGCATGTACAGACATGGCCTCGGAACACGGAGGACCGAAAGGTCGAGCATGAGTCGTATAGAAGATACGATCAACATGGAGATGTTCACCGATCTTGACTAGTCCGTCTCACGTGATGATCGGACACGGCCTAGTTAAACTCGGATCATGTTTCACTTAGATGACTAGAGGGATGTCTATCTGAGTGGGAGTTCATTAAATAATTTGATTAGATGAACTTAATTATCATGAACTTAGTCTAAAATCTTTACACTATGTCTTGTAGATCAAATGGCCAACGTTGTCCTCAATTTCAACGCGTTCCTAGAGAAAACCAAGCTGAAAGATGATGGCAGCAACTATACGGACTGGGTCCGGAACCTGAGGATCATCCTCATAGTAGCCAAGAAAGATTATGTCTTAGAAGCACCGCTAGGTGATGCACCAATCCCAGAGAACCAAGACGTTATGAACGCTTGGCAGCAGCGTGCTGATGATTACTCCCTCGTTCAGTGCGGCATGCTTTACAGCTTAGAACCGGGTCTCCAAAAGCGTTTTGAGAAACATGGAGCATATGAGATGTTCGAGGAGCTGAAATTGGTTTTCCAAGCTCATGCCCGGGTCGAGAGATATGATGTCTCCGACAAGTTCTTCAGCTGTAAAATGGAGGAGAACAGTTCTGTTAGTGAGCACATACTCAGAATGTCTGGGTTGCACAACCGCTTGTCTCAGCTGGGAGTTAATCTCCCGGATGACGCGGTCATTGACAGAATCCTCCAGTCGCTTCCACCAAGCTACAAGAGCTTTGTGATGAACTACAATATGCAGGGGATGGAAAAGACCATTCCTGAGGTATATTCGATGCTGAAATCAGCGGAGGTGGAAATCAGAAAAGAACATCAAGTGTTGATGGTGAATAAAACCACTAAGTTCAAGAAGGGCAAGGGTAAGAAGAACTTCAAGAAGGACGGCAAGGGAGTTGCCGCGCCCGGTAAACCAGTTACTGGGAAGAAGTCAAAGAATGGACCCAAGCCCGAGACTGAGTGCTTTTATTGCAAGGGAAGTGGTCACTGGAAGCGGAACTGCCCCAAATACTTAGCGGACAAGAAGAAGGCCGGCAACACCAAAGGTATATGTGATATACATGTAATTGATGTGTACCTTACCAGTACTCGTAGTAGCTCCTGGGTATTTGATACCGGTGCGGTTGCTCATATTTGTAACTCAAAACAGGAACTACGGAATAAACGGAGACTGGCGAAGGACGAGGTGACGATGCGCGTCGGGAATGGTTCCAAGGTCGATGTGATCGCCGTCGGCACGCTACCTCTGCATCTACCCACGGGATTAGTTTTAAACCTCAATAATTGTTATTTAGTGCCAGCTTTGAGCATGAACATTGTATCTGGATCTCGTTTAATTCGAGATGGCTACTCATTTAAATCCGAGAATAATGGTTGTTCTATTTATTTGAGAGATATGTTTTATGGTCATGCCCCGCTGGTCAATGGTTTATTTTTGATGAATCTCGAACGTGATGTTACACATGTTCATAGTGTGAATACCAAAAGATGTAAAGTTGATAACGATAGTCCCACATACTTGTGGCACTGCCGCCTTGGTCACATTGGTGTCAAGCGCATGAAGAAGCTCCATGCAGATGGACTTTTGGAGTCTCTTGATTACGAATCATTTGACACGTGCGAACCATGCCTCATGGGTAAGATGACCAAGACTCCGTTCTCCGGAACAATGGAGCGAGCAACCAACTTATTGGAAATCATACATACCGATGTGTGCGGTCCAATGAGTGTTGAGGCTCGCGGAGGATATCGTTATGTTCTCACTCTCACTGATGATTTAAGTAGATATGGGTATGTCTACCTAATGAAACACAAGTCTGAAACCTTTGAAAAGTTCAAGGAATTTCAGAGTGAGGTTGAGAATCAACGTGACAGGAAAATAAAATTCTTACGATCAGATCGTGGTGGAGAATATTTAAGTCACGAATTTGGTACACACTTAAGGAAATGTGGAATAGTTTCACAACTCACGCCGCCTGGAACACCTCAGAGAAATGGTGTGTCCGAACGTCGTAATCGCACTCTATTGGATATGGTGCGATCTATGATGTCTCTTACCGATTTACCGCTCTCATTTTGGGGCTATGCTTTAGAGACTGCCGCATTCACTTTAAATAGGGCTCCGTCGAAATCCGTTGAGACGACACCGTATGAATTATGGTTTGGGAAGAAACCTAAGCTGTCGTTTCTAAAAGTTTGGGGATGCGATGCTTATGTCAAGAAACTTCAACCTGAAAAGCTCGAACCCAAGTCGGAAAAATGCGTCTTCATAGGATACCCTAAGGAAACTATTGGGTATACCTTCTACCTCAGATCCGAAGGCAAGATCTTCGTTGCCAAGAACGGGTCCTTTCTAGAGAAGGAGTTTCTCTCGAAAGAATTGAGTGGGAGGAAAGTGGAACTTGATGAGGTGATAGTCACCCCTTCCGAACCGGAAAGTAGCGCAGCGCGGGAAAATGTTCCTGTGGTGCCTACACCGACTGGGGAGGAAGTTAATGATGATGATCATGAAGCTTCAGATCAAGTTACTGAACTTCGTAGGTCCACAAGGACACGTTCCGCACCAGAGTGGTACGGCAACCCTGTCCTGGAAATCATGTTGTTAGACAACGGTGAACCTTCGAACTATGAAGAAGCGATGGCGGGCCCGGATTCCGACAAATGGCTAGAAGCCATGAAATCCGAGATAGGATCCATGTATGAAAACGAAGTATGGACTTTGACTGACTTGCCCGATGATCGGCGAGCCATAGAAAACAAATGGATCTTTAAGAAGAAGACGGACGCGGATGGTAATGTGACCATCTACAAAGCTCGACTTGTCGCTAAGGGTTATCGACAAGTTCAAGGGGTTGACTACGATGAGACTTTCTCACCCGTAGCGAAGCTGAAGTCCGTCCGAATCATGTTAGCAATTGCCGCATACTATGATTATGAGATATGGCAGATGGACGTCAAAACGGCATTCCTTAACGGCTTCCTTAAGGAAGAGTTGTATATGATGCAGCCGGAAGGTTTTGTCGATCCTAAGAATGCTAACAAAGTATGCAAGCTCCAGCGCTCAATCTATGGGCTGGTGCAAGCATCTCGGAGTTGGAACATTCGCTTTGATGAGATGATCAAAGCGTTTGGGTTTACACAGACTTATGGAGAAGCCTGTGTTTACAAGAAAGTGAGTGGGAGCTCTGTAGCATTTCTCATATTATATGTGGATGACATATTATTGATGGGAAATGATATAGAATTCTTGGAAAGTATAAAGGCCTATTTGAATAAGTGTTTTTCAATGAAGGACCTTGGAGAAGCTGCTTATATATTAGGCATCAAGATCTATAGAGATAGATCAAGACGCCTCATTGGTCTTTCACAGAGTACATACCTTGACAAGATATTGAAGAAGTTCAATATGGATCAGTCCAAGAAGGGGTTCTTGCCTGTATTGCAAGGTGTGCAATTGAGCACGGCTCAATGCCCGACCACGGCAGAAGATATAGAAAAGATGAGTGTCATCCCCTATGCCTCGGCCATAGGGTCTATTATGTATGCCATGCTGTGTACCAGACCTGATGTAAACCTTGCCGTAAGTTTGGTAGGAAGGTACCAAAGTAATCCCGGCATGGAACACTGGACAGCGGTCAAGAATATCCTGAAGTACCTGAAGAGGACTAAGGATATGTTTCTCGTTTATGGAGGTGACGAAGAGCTCGTCGTAAAGGGTTACGTCGACGCTAGCTTCGACACAGATCTGGATGACTCGAAGTCACAAACCGGATACGTGTATATTTTGAATGGAGGAGCAGTAAGCTGGTGCAGTTGCAAGCAAAGCGTCGTGGCGGGATCTACATGTGAAGCGGAGTACATGGCAGCCTCGGAGGCAGCACAGGAAGCAGTCTGGATGAAGGAGTTCATTACCGACCTAGGGGTGATTCCCAATGCGTCGGGCCCGATGACTCTCTTCTGTGACAACACTGGAGCCATTGCCCTTGCGAAGGAGCCCAGGTTTCACAGGAAGACCAGGCATATCAAGCGTCGCTTCAACTCCATTCGTGAAAGTGTTCAAAATGGAGACATAGATATTTGTAAAGTACATACGGACCTGAATGTAGCAGATCCGTTGACTAAACCTCTCCCTAGGGCAAAACATGATCAACACCAGGACGCAATGGGTGTTCGATTCATCACAATGTAACTAGATTATTGACTCTAGTGCAAGTGGGAGACTGTTGGAAATATGCCCTAGAGGCAATAATAAATGGTTATTATTATATTTCTTTGTTCATGATAATTGTCTATTATTCATGCTATAATTGTATTGTCCGGAAATCGTAATACATGTGTGAATACATAGACCACAACGTGTCCCTAGTAAGCCTCTAGTTGACTAGCTCGTTGATCAACAGATAGTCATGGTTTCCTGACTATGGACATTGGATGTCATTGATAACGGGATCACATCATTAGGAGAATGATGTGATGGACAAGACCCAATCCTAAGCATAGCATAAAAGATCGTGTAGTTTCGTTTGCTAGAGCTTTTCCAATGTCAAGTATCTTTTCCTTAGACCATGAGATCGTGCAACTCCCGGATACCGTAGGAGTGCTTTGGGTGTGCCAAACGTCACAACGTAACTGGGTGACTATAAAGGTGCACTACGGGTATCTCCGAAAGTGTCTGTTGGGTTGGCACGGATCGAGACTGGGATTTGTCACTCCGTGTGACGGAGAGGTATCTCTGGGCCCACTCGGTAATGCATCATCATAATGAGCTCTATGTGACTAAGGCGTTAGTCACAGGATCATGCATTGCGGTACGAGTAAAGAGACTTGCCGGTAACGAGATTGAACAAGGTATTGGGATACCGACGATCGAATCTCGGGCAAGTAACATACCGATTGACAAAGGGAATTGCATACGGGATTGATTGAATCCTCGACACCGTGGTTCATCCGATGAGATCATCGTGGAACATGTGGGAGCCAACATGGGTATCCAGATCCCGCTGTTGGTTATTGACCGGAGAGGCGTCTCGGTCATGTCTGCATGTCTCCCGAACCCGTAGGGTCTACACACTTATGGTTCGGTGATGCTAGGGTTGTAGAGATATGTGTATGCGGAAACCCGAAAGTTGTTCGGAGTCCCGGATGAGATCCCGGACGTCACGAGAGGTTCCGGAATGGTCCGGAGATGAAGAATTATATATAGGAAGTCCAGTTTCGGCCACAGGGAAAGTTTCGGGGGTTACCCGTATTGTACTGGGACCACCGGAAGGGTCCCGGGGGTCCACCGGGTGGGGCCACCTATCCCGGAGGGCCCCGTGGGCTGAAAGTGGAAGGGAACCAGCCCTTAGTGGGCTGGGCGCCCCCCCATGGGCCTCCCCCCATGCGCCTAGGGTTGGGAACCCTAGGGTGGGGGGGCTTCCCCCTTGCCTTGGGGGGCAAGGCAACCCCTTCCCCCTTTGGCTGCCGCCCCCCATGAGATCCCATCTCTAGGGCCGGCGCCCCCCAGGGGGCCTATATAAAGGGGGAGGGAGGGTAGCAACCTACAGCCTTGGGCGCCTCCCTCCTCCCCTGCAACACCTCTCTCTCTCTCTCGCAGAAGCTCGGCGAAGCCCTGCCGGAGACCCGCTACATCCACCACCACGCCGTCGTGCTGCTGGATCTCCATCAACCTCTCCTTCCCCCTTGCTGGATCAAGAAGGAGGAGACGTCGCTGCACCGTACGTGTGTTGAACGCGGAGGTGCCGTCCGTTCGGCACTCGGTCATCGGTGATTTGGATCACGGCAAGTACGACTCCGTCATCCACGTTCATTGGAACGCTTCCGCTCGCGATCTACAAGGGTATGTAGATGCACTCCTTTCCCCTCGTTGCTAGTATACTCCATAGATGCATCTTGGTGAGCGTAGGAAAATTTTAAAATTATGCTACGATTCCCAACAGATCTACCAATATCGTATTACGGTTATGCATTAGAGACAGCTGCATTCACGTTAAATAGGGTACCATCTAAATCTGTTGAGACGACATCTTATGAACCTTGGTTTGGCAAGAAACCAAAGTTGTCGTTTCTTAAAAGTTTGGGGTTGCGATGCTTATGTGAAAAGGTTTCATCCTAATAAGCTCAAACCCAAATCAGAGAAATGTGTCTTCATAGGATACCCAAAGGAGACAGTTGGGTACACCTTCTATCACAGATCCGAAGGCAAGACATTCGTTGCTAAGAATGGATCCTTTCTAGAGAAGGAGTTTCTCTCGAAAGAAGTGAGTGGGAGGAAAGTAGAACTTGATGAGGTAACTGTACCTGCTCCCTTATTGGAAAGTAGTTCATCACAGAAATCTGTTCCTGTGACTCCTACACCAATTAGTGAGGAAGTTAATGATGATGATCATGTAACTTCAGATCAAGTTACTACCAAACCTCGTAGGTAAACCAGAGTGAGATCCACACCAGAGTGGTACGGTAATCCTGTTCTGGAGGTCATGTTATTTGACCATGACAAACCTAAGAACTATGAGGAAGCGATGATGAGCCCAGATTCCGCGAAATGGCTTGAGGCCATGAAATCTAAGATAAGATCCATATATGAGAAGAAAGTATGGACTTTGATTGACTTGCCCAATGATCGGCAAGCCATTGAGATTAAATGGATCTTCAAGAGGAAGACGGACGCTGATAGTAGTGTTACTATCTACAAAGCTAGACTTGTCGGAAAAAGGTTTTTGACAAAGTTCAAAGTGTTGAATACGATGAGATTTTCTCACTCGCAGCGATGCTTAAGTCTGTCCGAATCATGTTAAGCAATTGCCGCATTTTATGAAATCTAGCAAATGGATAAACAAAACTGCATTCCTTAATGGATTCATTAAAGAAGAGTTGTATATGATGCAACCAGAAGGTTTTGTCAATCCTAAAGGTGCTAACAAAATATGCAAACTCCAGCGATCCATCTATGGACTGGTGCAAGCATCTTGGAGTTGGAATATACGCTTTGATAAGTTGATCAAAGCATATAGTTTTATACAGACTTGCGGTGAAGCCTGTATTTACAAGAAAGTGAGTGGAGCACTACAACATTTCTGATAAGTATATGTGAATGACATATTGTTGATCAGAAATAATGTAGAATTATTCTACAAAGCATAAAGGAGTGTTTGAAAGGAGTTTTTCAAAGAAAGACCTCGGTGAAGCTGCTTACATATTGAGCATCAAGATCTATAGAGATAGATCAAGACGCTTGATAAGTTTTTTCAATGAGTACATACCTTAACAAGATTTTGAAGTAGTTCAAAATAGAACAGTCAAAGAAAGAGTTCTTGCCTGTGTTACAAGGTGTGAAATTGAGTAAGACTCAAAGCCCGACCACGGCAGAAGATAGAAAGAGAATGAAAGTCATTCCCTATGCCTTGGCCATAGGTTCTATAAAGTATGCCATGCTATGTACCAGATCTATTGTATACCCTACAGTGATTTTGGCAAGGAAGTACAATAGTGATCTAGGAGTAGATCACTGGACAGCGGTCAAAATTATCCTTAGTGGAATAAGGATATGTTTCTCGATTATGGAAGTGACATAAGGTTCGTCGTAAAGGGTTACGTCGATGCAAGTTTTGACACTAATCTAGGTGACTCTAAGTCTCGGTCTAGATACATATTGAAAGTGGGAGCAATTAGCTAGAGTAGCTCCGTGCAGAGCATTGTAGACATAGAAATTTGCAAAATACTTACGGATCTGAATGTGACAGACCCGTTGACTAAAATTATCTCACAATCAAAACATGATCACACCTTAGTACTCTTTGGGTGTTAATCACATAGCGATGTGAACTAGATTATTGACTCTAGTAAACCCTTTGGGTTTGGTCACATGACAATGTGAACTATGGGTGTTAATCACATGGTGATGTGAATTATTGATGTTAAATCACATGGCGATGTGAACTAGATTATTGACTCTAGTGCAAGTGGGAGACTGAAGGAAATATGCCCTAGAGGCAATAATAAAGTATTATTTATTTCCTTATATCATGATAAATGTTTATTATTCATGCTAGAATTGTATTAACCGGAAACATAATACATGTGTGAATACATAGGCAAACAGTGTGTCTCTAGTATGCCTCTACTTGACTAGCTCGTTAATCAAAGATGGTTATGTTTCCTAGCCATAGACATGAGTTGTCATTTGATTAACGGGATCACCTCATTAGGAGAATGACGTGATTGACTTGACCCATTCCGTTAGCTTAGCACCCGATCGTTTAGTATGTTGCTATTGCTTTCTTCATGACTTATACATGTTCCTATGACTATGAGATTATGTAACTCCCGTTTACCGGAGGAACACTTTGTGTGCTACCAAACATCACAACGTAAATGGGTGATTATAAAGGTGCTCTACAGGTGTCTCCAAAGGTACTTGTTGGGTTGGCGTATTTCGAGATTAGGATTTGTCACTCCGATTGTCGGAGAGGTATCTCTGGGCCCACTCAGTAATGCACATCACTATAAGCCTTGCAAGCATTGTGACTAATGAGTTAGTTGCGGGATGATGTATTACAGAATGAGTAAAGAGACTTGCCGGTAACGAGATTGAACTAGGTATCGAGATACCGATGATCGAATCTCGGGCAAGTAACATACCGATGACAAAGGGAACAACGTATGTTGTTATGCGGTCTGACCGATAAAGATCTTCGTAGAATATGTAGGAACCAATATGAGCATCCAGGTTCCGCTATTGGTTATTGACCAGAGAGGTGTCTCAGTCATGTCTACATAGTTCTCGAACCCGTAGGGTCCGCACGCTTAAAGTTACGATGACAGTTATATTATGAGTTTATATGTTTTGATGTACCGAAGGTTGTTCGGAGTCCCGGATGTGATCACAGACATGACGAGGAATCTCGAAATGGTCGAGACATAAAGATTGATATATTGGACGACTATATTCGGACACCGGAAGTGTTCCGGAGAAGTTTCGGATAAAATCGGAGTGCCGGAGGGGTTACCGGAACCCCCCGGGGAAGTATTGGGCCTTAGTGGGCCTTGAGGGGAGAGAGAGGGCAGCAGCCAGGAGGTGGCGCGCCCCTCCCATGAGGAGTCCGAATTGAACTAGGAGGGGGGGCGTAGCCCCTCTTTCCCTCTCCCTCTCCCTCTCTTTCCTTCCCCCCTCTCTTCCTAGTTGGACTAGGAAAGGGGAGTCCTACTCCTACTAGGAGGAGGACTCCCCCCCTCTCCTTGGTGCGCCCAAAGGCAGCCGGCCTCCCCCTTGCTCCTTTATATACGGGGGCAGGGGGGCACCCCATAGACACACAATTGATCATTGATCTCTTAGCCGTGTGCGGTGCCCCCCTCCACCATATTACACCTCGATAATATCGTAGCGGTGCTTAGGCGAAGCCCTGCGTCGGTAGAACATCAACATTGTCACCACGCCGTCGTGCTGACGAAACTCTCCCTGAACACTCGGCTGGATCAGAGTTCGAGGGACGTCATCGAGCTGAACGTGTGCTGAACTCGGAGGTGCCGTGCGTTCGGTACTTGATCGGTCGGATCGTGAAGACGTAGGACTACATCAACCGCGTTGTGATAACGCTTCCGCTTTCGGTCCACGAGGGTACGTGGACAACACTCTCCCCTCTCGTTGCTATGCATCACCATGATCTTGCGTGTGCGTAGGAATTTTTTTGAAATTACTACATAACCCAACAGAGGTGCTCTCCGGTGGGTGCGACGAGCAACACACCAGCACCGGCGCCTTGCAGTGAGAAAGCCCCATCAAAGTACATAATCCAGTCATGACTTGTTTCCTTGCCGGGGAGAGTGGTCTCCTGGATCTCTTCGTCGGGCGTTGAGGTCCATTCTGCAATGAACTCTGCCAAGACTCTACTCTGGATTGTTGAAGTGCTTTCAAACTTCAAACCAAAGCTCGATAGTTCCAAGGCCCATTCCACAATCCTCCCGGTTGCGTCTGGGTTATGCAATATCCATTGCAACGGGAGGCGGGTGACGATGGTGATCTTGTGTGCTTGGAAGTACTGATGCAGCTTCCTCGAGGCCATAAGGAGGCTGAAGAGCAATTTCTGGACACCGGAGTACCTTGATCTAGCCCCCTGCAAGAGGGAGCTGACAAAGTAGACCGGGTGCTGCATCATCTTCTTCTTCTTCTGCACTACTTCATTCGGTTGCATCGCTTCTGCTCCGGTGGCGTCAGATTCTATCAGGCGCTCTGCCTCGCCACTGGTCAGCCCTGCCATTGCTACCGCTTCCGCATTGACCTCCCTCTGCGCCACTAGCGCGTCACTAACCACTTGATTTGTTGCCGCTAGATACAGCAGCAACGACTCTTGTGGTTTAGGCGCAACCAGTATTGGCTTAGAGGAGAGGTATTTCTTCAAATCCTGTAGCGCTGCTTCGGCCTCCAAGGTCCATTCCATTGGGCCCGCCTTTTTCAAGATTTTGAAAAAGGGAAGGGCGCGCTCAGCAGACTTGGAGATGAATGTGCTCATGGCGGCAACACAGCCAGCAAGCCGACGCACATCCTTGATCCGCCTGGGCGCCTCAATCTGCTCAATGGCCTTGATCTTGTCTGGATTCGCCTCGATCCCACGTTGTGACACAAAGAATCCGAGAAGTTTGCCGGACGGAACACCGAAGACACACTTCTTAGGGTTCATCTTGAGGTTGATCTTGCGCAAATTTGCAAACGTCTCTTCTAAGTCTTGTATGAGTGTTGCCTTGTCCTTGGTTTTGATCACTATGTCATCCATATAAGCTTCCATATTTCTATGTAGCCGAGGTTCAAAACCAATTTGGACTGCTCTTACAAATGTTGAACCAGCGCTCTTCAACCCGAAAGGCATTCGTATAAAATAATACGGACTGCATGGGGTGATGAACGCGGTCTTCTCTTCGTCTTCTCTTGTCATGAAGATCTGGTGGTATCCTTAGTAGGCGTCAAGGAATGACAGAAGGTCACACCCGGCAGTGGAGTCCACAATCTGGTCAATGCGCGGCAAAGGGAAAGGATCTTTTGGACAAGCCTTATTGATGTCCGTGTAATCAATACACAGTCTCCATTTCCCATTTGCCTTGCGCACCACTACCGGATTGGCCAATCACGTTGGGTGGAGCACTCCTCTGACCAAGCCTGCCGCTTCCAACTTCCTGATCTCCTCTGTGATGAATTCTTGCCGCTCCCAGGCTTGCTTACTGACCTTCTGCTTGACGGGTCGTGCATGAGGACAGACAGCAAGATGGTGCTCAATCACCTCCCTGGGAAGGCCGCGGATGTCGGATGCTTGCCATGCAAACACATAGACATTCGCCCGCAGGAAGGTGACGAGTGCGCCTTCCTATTTGCTATCGAGGGTGGAGCTTATAGTGAAAGCCCCTCCCGTGCCATCCTCCTTGATGGACACCTTCTTGGTCTCTGGTGGTGCAGCTCTGGATTTCTTGCTCTTGCCGGTGAAGCTCTTTGGCACGTCCTCGACGGGAGGACAACACTCCAAAGAGGTGTGCTTGCCGGAGTGGGTGCGAGAGGTCTTACCGGCCTTCTTCCCTCCCGGGTCTTCAGCGACAGGAGCAAGTGCCTTGGCGGCAGTTGCTGCAACTTCCTCCCGGTAGAGTTGGTCAGCGCAAATCAGCGCATCCTTCTTGTCGGAGGGGACGATGATGATGGTCATCGGCCCAGGCATCTTCAGCGTGTTGTAGGCATAATGTGACGCCGCCATGAACTTGGCTAGTGGTGGGCGGCCGAGTTGGTCAGGGCAAGGGGATCTCGGCGACATAAAAAACAATCCTCTATGTCCTATAGTTCAACTCACCTCCAAATGTCATGGACAGCGTGACCTTACCCTTTGGCTAACTTCTTCCCGGGTTGACTCCTTGAAACGTGCCCGTCTCTTCGAGGTCTCCATCAGGAATCTGCAACCTTTTGATCACAACAGGCGAGATCAAGTTCAGACCGGCCCCGCCGTCAACTAGCATTTTTGTCACCTTGAGGTTGCGTATTGTTGGTGAAACCAACAACGGCAAACACCCGACCGCAGTTGTGCAATCAGGGTGGTCCTCGGTGTCAAAAATGATAGGCGTGCTGGACCACTTCAGTGGCTTTTGAGCATCGAACGATGGTTCCGCTGCTTTGATTTCAGGCGCCCACCGCTTGAGCTGGCGGTGAGAGGTGTGCAGTGAGGCACCACCGTCGACGCACATGGCCTCTGTAGCTTTTCTGGAACTCATGCTCGCCGGACTCGTCGTCCTCGTCATGATCATCGTATTCTTGCTTCTTGTCACGGCCTCGAGCGGGCCTTTCTTGTTGATTATCTTTGCCGCGGTAGCCAGCTTGGCCGCCATGCTTCTTGTCGGATCCCTCAGCACCATCCTGGCCTTTCTCCTTGTCTCGCCTCTCATATTCGGCTTTCTGCTTCTCTGCGAGATGCTCAACTTGCCGGCAGTTCTGGAGGTCGTGGCCCTTGGTGCAATGGATCTTGCAGTACTGCTTGTCGGAGCCTCCTGGCTTGTCGGCAGCTGCCAAGGCCCAGCAAGCGGCGCACCCGGCAACTTCCTTGCCAGGGTCGTCTGCCTTGGTCTTCTTGGCAGTGTCGGCGTTGTCGGATCCCTCGACGGCAAGCACGGCCTTGCCCTTGCGCTTCCTGTTGCGGCGTCGGCCCTTCTTTGCCGGGGCGGCAGCGTCTTCATCTGAGGAATTGGTTTCCACACCAGCGTCTTCGCCGGGGTACTTCCTTCCCTCTTCAGCCCGAGCACACCTATCGGCTAGAACGTAGAGTTCTGCCACATCCTTCACCTTGTTCATCGCCAGCTCTTCACGCATGTTGCGGTTGCGCACATTCTGATGGAACGCGCTGATGATAGCGGCGGGATGAACATCTGGGATGTTGTACTGCACCCGGCTGAACCTCTGTATGTACTTGCGCATGTTTTTGCCTTCTTTCTAGGGGATGACATGCAAGTCGCGTGCCTGGCCATGAGCTTGGTGGCCTCCCGTAAAGGCACCAACAATCTTATGGCACAAATCCGACTAGGAAGAAATAAAATCTACTGGCAAGTGCATCAACCATGACATGACGTTGGGTTTAAGCGCCAACGGGAAGCAATTGGCAAGCACCTTGTCGTCGTGAGCTCCGGCCACTTGCATCGCGATGGTGTAGATGCTGAGGAACTCTGACGGGTGAGTCTTGCCATTGTACTTCTCGCCGATGTCAGGCTTGAACATGCGGTGAGTGGGCCACTAGAACTACCGCAACTCACGGGTAAAGGCTGGGCAACCCACCTCGTAAGGTAGGCCACTAGAGCCCCCCCGAGCTGGGCGGTCCATAGTGGGCCCTACTCGCCTATCCGACTAATGGCGCGCTTCACGCCGCCGCTCGATAGTGGTTCGAGCGTCTTCATGGGCTCGCTCCCGAAGAACTGACGTTGATCGCGGTGGGTCCGTGGGTCGGACGACGCTATGGAAATGTTATCACAAGTGTCGTCCCGACGGACCGGCACCCGTGGTAACTGGCGTGGAGGAGGAGAATACACCGTGGCCGCGCGCCTCCGGTCCTTCCACCACTGGCGTGCGGTGGCTCGATAGAGCATCGGCCTGAGGGCCCTATTGGTCGCGGCTCGTCTTTGTTGGCGATGCCAACGGGGCTCTGGATGGTGGCTCTCCACTCGTCGAGCTTTTCCGCAGCAGGAGGGAAGTCGAGGAGCAACTGCGCGCGCTAAGGCCTCTGCTGGCGTGGGCGGCGGCGAGAGCTGCGTGGACCGTGACGCGCTCCGACTTCTAAACATGTTAGAAGGAGCTCTATCACGGCCTCACGGCTGCGCGCCATTTTCGCCAGCGCCTCGGCGTGCATGCTGGTCTTCTACGTCCCATGAATGATGCATAGGACTCTTCCCGTGGCGGTGCCCGGGATCACTGGCGCGGTGGCACTGCTCGTCGCGCTCAACCTGAGAGGAGCGCGCTGCGGGCGCCGGCATAGGCGTCTTGGTGGTCACCATGCCGCCTGTAGGTGGCATGACGCCGCCCTTGGAGGGCCCCGCGCCGCCCGCGGGGGGCACGGCTCCGTCTTTGGACTTGGTGGCGTGCGGCTCATTGTCTCATGCACGAACGACGCCGCTCGCCAAGCTTTGGCTGCTAGAGCGATGTGGGTGTTCGCGGGCCGCGCCTCGGCTTCCATCCGCGACCACCCTGTCGCTCGCCCGCACTGGTACGGGCCGTTCGGCTCCAGATGAACCGATCGCCGTGATCGTCTTCTTCTTGGGAGCCATGGCGATGAAGAACTGCTAAACTAACTGCTAGACCGGATTTTCACAACTGCGCCAGCCCCTACCTGGCGCGCCAAGGATGTCGGTGGAAACGACACCTATGGGATCACTAGGATCCCTTCTATGGTTGGCGGGCGCGGGGTTGTGCAAAGAGCGGGTCTAGAAGCCAGCACGAGGATCGTTTACCTAGGTTCGGGCCGCGAGGATGCGTAATAACCTAGTCCTGCTTTGGTGTATATTTGAGTGTTCTTGAGCTCTTGAACTAGCTACGGTGTGTGCGTCGTCCAAAAGATCCGAATCCTTCCTTAGTACGCCGCGAGCCTCCTTTTATAGTCAAAGGGGCTGTGTGGCACCGCGGCTCAGAGCAACCAGTTTACCATGCATTGCCAGCCCAGAGACCATGTCTTCTAGCAACACACAACATCTTGGTACAGAAAACAACCGCTTTATTGATGCTAGCGGATCATAGTTCATATTACAACAAGTGGCGAGGCCAAGCAGCACACACGGTGCGGCTGAACAATATGTACATTATTTAGGGAACATAAAGGGGGCCTCGATCATAACAACTACGCGGCAGCGGAATGATGTCGTAGCGAAACTCCATAGCACAAGGACACCGATGTGGACACGATCTAGACTCGGACAACACTCCTTTCCAAGGAGACTTTCTTGAAAGCTGGCATGACACGCCAGGTCAGTACATTGAATGTACTTGCAAGCTCACAACAAACATAAATATAATGACAAGCAATATCATGATATTTGACCAATTGCTTTACTAATGCAACATCATATCATACATGCAGTGATCATGTCTTGTGATATAAGTCCCTCGGACTTTCTTACCAAATGGTGATCGCTCTCAGATCACAAACGGACCAACCTCATGGTCTTTGATTGGGTTACCTCATAACCAAATGGTGATCTTACCAAGATCACAAACGGACCAACAACTTGGTCTCCATCAACACAATGTTTTCCCAAACATCATCTTCTCAACGGTGCAAAGTTCATATCTTAGTTTGCAAACTTAATTAAACGTTGACCCATGGTGTGACCTACTTTCAAGCGTGTCCATAACCGTGGACTCGGCTATCGATAGATTTAATACACTCTGCAGAGGTAGCGCACTGTACCCACACCACGGAACCCATGGCCTCGCACTCCCATTCGGGTGGACCAACCGTTCCGACGAAACCCCTCCATTGCCATGACACTCTCCCGGCCACTCCGACTCACTCCCCACTAGGCTAGTCCTGGGTGGCCCCATGTCTACCAAAGACACCAACGGCCACCGTCGTGGCAAAACATAAACGGTCCCAAATGGGGACAAGGTACCATAACAACAACAACAACGGGCACACAAGGTTATGTCCGCTTACCGGGCCAGGGTACCGCACGCCCATAACCTTCCCTCATTGGAGGCACCAACCAAAGGCATGACAATGGATCGAATAAAGGCCTTCCCATAAAGGCAAATGTGGTTGCACTGGGAAAACTCGATTCAGTGGCACCATGACCCGATCAATGATATTTTCAAGTTGAGTTCTTATCAGGTTCATCATAAGGTGAAAGTAACCGGTGTCATGATATGCCATGAAAATGCATCACAAGCATATGCATCGTATATCAACGGAAATAATCGGGTCACCCATATCCACACTAAGCATAGACATCAACAACTCATAACACCCCTCTGGTTATGATTTATCATCACTTTAAACAGAATCTTTACTTAGCAAATTTATCATTTATCTCATTTAAGAAAATAACTCAAAAACAATTACTTATATCCATAACCATATTACTTCTTCATAACAAATATTACTTCTAGTTACTTAACCAACTAAATTAGCTTCAAACTTCTGTAAACTAAGCATATCAACTCAAACAAGCAACCAACAGAATGTAAATATTATTCTAGTGATTTAAATGCATGGATTAAACCATTAATTCAAGTTGAAAAATCACAAATATTGTAATGGCACCATGAAAATGTTGCTGTGGCTTGCCTTAGTGCAGATGAGGTTCACAATCCTCCTGGTGATCCTCAAGACAAGCTTCACTTTCTAAAAACAATTATAAACACAAAAAGAAAACATCAAGAACCCTTCTAAAATTCACCAGAAAATCTAGACGGCAGAGAAAAAAATCTCATTTTTGGGGAGCTTCTAGATTTCTTCATAAAGAACACAATGCAAAAAGAATCAATTCATTTGGAGTTATGGTTAAAAAGTTTTGGCTGTTTGAAGCTCTCTGGATAAAATTGAATTTTGAATTTAAATAAATAGAACTAGGGGGGGATGACGTCGAAGGCGTAAACCTCGCGGGCGCTAGCACTCGTACTGCTTCGGGCGTGTACAGAGTGGCTGACTAGCGGGCCCCACTAGTCAGGTGAGAGGGAGGGGGAGAGGGAAACAGAGGGCGGCGAGGCTCCGCCGGAGCACACGCCGGCGAGGAGGGCTCCTTGGCCAGAACTGGAGGGAGGGATCGAAAGAGGAGACGGAGGCGCACCTGCCCGTACCCGTAGGTTAGCTAGGGGTGGTCGGACGACCCGAGGGGATCGCTGGCGAGCTCGAGCTCGGGGACGGTGGCCCGCGGCCTGCCCGGCCGGGCTACGGCTTTCTACGAGTTTGTGGAGTGTGTGTGAGGAGTGGATGATGCTCGAGGAGGCTAGGGAGGTCTCTATTTATAGCCGAGCGATGAGAGGGGCTCGGGCTCCGCCGGAGGACACCTGGACACGGCGCCCGGTGACGAACGGTGCAAGTGAGCGAGGGGAAGGCAATGCAGCTCACGCGGGCACTGTGGGCGAGTGGAGACGAGCACATGAGCAAGGGGGTGGCGACGAACACAGTGCGCAGCGCACTGTTGGGTTGGCCGGACCACGCCCGTGCTCGCTGTGGCAAGCTCCGGCGTTGACGAGCCCTAGGAGAGAGTTATGAGGGTCAGGACGATGATCGGGGCGAAGTTTCGCAAGGTTTGGCAGGCGGGGAAGCGATCACACGAGCAACAGAGGCGCGGGCGCGATGCAGAGCGCGTCGGCCATATGCCAGCACGCCTGGACGAACGCGGTCACCGCGTGAACTCTGACCTCAGGCCGAGCTAAGCCTAAACTTCATGTCTGGCGTGTAGTCCGTGGTAGATTGAGAGATTACCACACTTTGGTTTGAGCTCAGGCGGAGTAACATGGATTTCAACTTCCTGGTATGTTTCTGGATAGTAACTTTGAGAGCTTACTGTGGTCAAAATACTGAGAGTTGGGGGCTGGGCTTTGGAGGCTAGCAATCATTTACTAAGGTGACGATGCACAAGAAAATTCAGCCACAATTGAGCAAGTAAAATGGTAGTTGCTGTAGAAACTACATTTCTGTCCAGAACAAAAAATATTTTCTGTAGCAAAAATATTCCAAAAAGTGACGAAATATTTTTGCTCAGGAAGGTGGAAAGCTATACAGTGTACAAGCTTATCACCTGTCATTATGGGACAAAATGCATTAAATGCGCTCCTGAGGTGTCCCCTTGCTTTATCGGGGACGGTAACAAGGCCCGTCCCGTCCGTCGCCGCTCCGTCTTGCTTCGACACGCGTCTAGGCAAACGAGACGTGCAGCGCCATGTAGGCTGGCAGGCTGCTTAGTTGGCGTGGTGGTAGGGTCTTCATGAAGATATGCATGCCACCACACAGGTGCTTGACTAGTTGGATTAGTATCCACGTACTGCCACGTGGGTACTTGCTTTAGTTGGTGGGTTGGCCGCTGAGCTGGGGCGGCGATGGGGCGGCAAGGCCTTGCCGCTGTCTCGCGTATATTCCCGGCAAGGCTCTTGTCGGGGCCTTGTAAGCACCCTCGGCAAGAGTCTTGCCGGGGCCTTGCGGGTGTCTTCGGCAAGGTGCCTTGCCGGGGCCTCGTGGGCATCCTCGGTAAGGAGCCTTGCAGTTGTCTTGTCTTCTGGTCCTCATCTAGGATTTGTAGGCTCTCTGTCTTCACAAGATCTGCATGCCACCATGCATGCACTTCTTGAGCCTCGGTTCCAATGTTGTCGATGGTGTCGGAACTCTCAGGCTCAAGGGTGGCTGCAATGCTGGCGTTGGGGCAACTTGCCCCAGCAAGGGTCTTGTTGGGGGAAAGCCCATCTTGTTGCTCCGTATTCTGCACCCTTGATTGGAGCGCTGCTCTGGTAGCCTTGCACTTCTGCTTGCCTCCTCTGCCTTGCTAAGTGTGGTCGCAGGCGTGGCTCTGACTGCCCGTGCACAAGTAAAGGGGTACAAAGGAGAGCCCCTACTTTCGTACACCGACATTACGTCCAGTTGAAGGCAGAACCAGCTGTCCCTTTTCTGATTGCACTCTTTGGAAAGGTGACCTGGACGGCCACATCTGAAGCACACACCATCATTGGGATTGGGAGCAGGAGCTTGGGGTTGTACAACTCAAAGAGGCTGCATCTACGGTGGAGGAGGCAGACGAGGTGTAGCATAGGACTGTCTTGGTGCAGGTGCAGTTGGACGATACATGCTGTGGGGAATCCATATCCGACGCTTCTACGCTGACGGGCCCGAAGATGAGCCAGCGTCACGGTTGCGCCTGAGGGATCCCTAGTGTTCCTAAAGACCAGTCTCAACCTGAATAGCCTTGCTCACCAAGGTGGCGAAGTCGGCAAAGTCATGAATGAGCAGTGCTAGCTTAATATTAGGGTGAAGTCCGTCATGAAACTTCTCTTGCTTACGAGCATCAGTAGCAATGTCTTCTTCAGCGTAGCGGGACAATTCCAAGAATTCCCATTGATAAGCATCTACAGACTTGTTTCCTTGGGTGAGGTTGCGGAACTCGTGCTTCTTCCTGTCCATGATTCCTTGAGGAATAAAACGAGCACGGAAGGCAGCTTGAAAATCCGGCCAAGTGATGACCGTTCCAGCAGGTAGGGTACGCCTGTGGCTGTCCCACCATTGAGCAGCGGGACCCTTCAGAAAGAAAGATGCAAATGTGACGTAGCTAGCAGGGGCCACACTAGCAGACTCCATTTCATACGTGATGTCGCGGAGCCAGTCATCAGCATCAAGGGGCTGAGTTGAGCTGCGGTAGATGGTCGGGTTGAGGCGCAAGAAGTCCTGCAGAGTTACTGGGGCTGGCTGCTGATTCATATTCGATTGAGGAAACTGAGCCATCATTCCTTCCATGAACTGGCGGTTCAGATCAAACTGTTGCATCATTCTAGCAAAGAATTCGGGCAGTGGTGGATCGTTGGCACCACGGCCACGACCAGCGGGTCTAACCATCCTGCTAACATGTAACAGGGGTAGTTCAGCATCGAGCATTTGTAAAGACAAAGGATCATTCATGATGAAACTTACACAGTGAAAGAGGTACTATTAAGAATACTCGACAGTAGTCAACACGACAGTTTGTGTACTATTAAGAATACTATTCTAAGGAATAACTATGGCATATCCAACTTTGGGGTGAATGTGGTCACGGGATCCTAATGTTAGAGTTAGTAAATTCGTTTAACCCGAATAGATGAGAGATCAGAGTCCCAGAGTATAGACGAGGAGTAAAAGATCCTAATACCACCCAATGGCGACGTGAGCCCATAAGCCACACAGCCATGTTAGTAAAAGTTTTTTGTAGTGACTAGACTCGACTTCGGCCAAGGAGTTGGAAAGGGGGCTACCTACAGGCAGTCGGCTCTGATACCAACTTGTGACGCCCTCGATTCAATCATACACTAATCATACATGCAAATGTGTACGATCAAGATCAAGGACTCACGGGAAGATATCACAACACAACTCTAGACACAAATTAAAAATAAATACAAGCTTTATATTACAAGCCAGGGGCCTCGAGGGCTCGAATACATAAGCTCGAATACACAAGAGTCAGCGGAAGCAACAATATCTGAGTACAGACATTAGTTAAACAAGGATGCCTTAAGAAGGCTAGCACAAAAGCAACACGATCGAATAGGCAAGGCCTCCTGCATAGGACCTCCTAACTACTCCTGGTCTTCGGCGGCCTCCACATAGTAGTAGGCTCCATCGGCTAGTAGTAGTAGTCGACTGGGTGGCATCTAGCTCCTGGGATCCACCATCTGGTTGCAACAACCGGAAAGAAGAAAGAAGGGGGAAAAGGGGGTAGCAAAGCAACCGTTAGTACTCATCCAAAGTACTCGCAAGCAAGGATCTACACTACATATGCATCGGTATCAATGAAATGGGCTGTATCTGTGGACTGAACTGCAGAATGCCAGAAGAGAAGGGGAAAGCCTAGCCTATCGAAGACTAGCATCTTCAAGTAGCTTCAAGCATCTTGCAGCATCAGAAGAGATAAGAGTAGCATAAAGTAAAGTAGTAGTAGTGTTATCAACCTCGCCCAGAGACTCTTCCTCGACTCCCTACAAGAAAGCAATCCCAAAGCCATACTATCCAGTTATCCTCTCCAGTATCCAGTTCTAGTTGTATCGATCGGGATACAACTCCAAGTGTCCGTTACCGTAGGACAGGCTATCGATAGATGTTTTCTTCCCTGCAGGGGTGCACCAACTTACCCACTGTCGGTGTCAAAACCAGCGGATCTCGGATAGGGGGTCCCGAACTGTGCGTCTAAGGCGGATGGTAACAGGAGGCGGGGGACACAATGTTTACCCAGGTTCGGGCCCTCTCGATCAGCCGGACTATATCCTTTGGCCGGACTGTTGGATTATGAAGATACAAGATTGAAGACTTTGTCCCGTGTCCGAGTGGGACTCTCCTTGGCGTGGAAGGCAAGCTTGGCAATTCAGATCTGTAGATCTCCTCCCTTGTAACCGACTCTGTGTAACCCTAGCCCCCTCCGGTGTCTATATAAACCGGAGGGTTTAGTCCGTAGGAGAACAACAATCATAACCATAGGCTAGCTTCTAGGGTTTAGCCTCTATGATCTCGTGGTACATCAACTCTTGTAATACTCATATCATCAAGATCAATCAAGCAGGAAGTAGGGTATTACCTCCATCGAGAGAGCCCGAACCTGGGTAAACATTGTGTCCCCCGCCTCCTGTTACCATCCGCCTTAGACGCACAATTCGGGACCCCCTACCCGAGATCCGCCGGTTTTGACACCGACATTGGTGATTTCATTGAGAGTTCCACTGTGCCGTCACCATAAGGCTTGATGGCTCCTTCGATCATCGGCAACGATGCGATCCAGGGTGAGGTTTTTTCCCCCGGACAGATCTTTGTATTTGGCGGCTTCGCACTGCGGGCCAACTCGCTTGGCCATCTGGAGCAGATCGAGAGCTACGCCCCTGGCCATCAGGTCAGGTTTGGAAACTTAAACTATACTGCTGACATCCGCGGAGACTTGATCTTCGACGGATTCGAGCCCATGTCAGGTGCGCCGCACAGTCACGACGAGCATGACTTTGCTCTGCCGCCGGACAGTGTTCGGGAGATCACCCCTGTGGCAACTCTGGCCCTCGATCCGGAGTAGATCGCGTCGTCTGAGGACGGGTGGATGGACCCCGTCACGGAGGCCGCACACTCAGCGGCGATAGAGTCGAATGCTGACTTTACCTCCTACGAGACCTGTGTTGCCGGATCCTTGGATTCGTCCCCGGCCACGGGTTCCGAACCGCCTGCGTCCATGCCTATCGAATCTGATTGGGCGCCGATCATGGAGTTTTCCTCCGCGGATATCTTTCAGCACTCGCCCTTGGGCGATGTGCTAAATTCATTAAGGTCTCTCTCCTTGTCAGGAGGCCCTTGGCCGAACTATGTCCGGCTCGAGCGGGAAGCGGACGATGAAGAAATTCGTTCCCCAGCCACCACCCACTTAATAGCCACTGTCGACGACTTAACCGACATGCTCGATTTCGACTCCGAAGACATCGACGGTATGGACGACGATGCAGGAGAGGAACAGGAACCACCGCCCATAGGGCGCTGGACAGCCACTTCATCACACGATATATATATGGTGGATACACCCAAAGAAAACAATGATGAGGAACGGAAGGACGCAGCGAAGGATAGTTCCCTCGAGAAGCAACCAAAGCGACGGCGTAGGCGCCACACCAAATCCCGCCTTGGCAAAAACAGCGATAACCGCGCAAGGAAAAATAATACCCCGGTCGACTCCAAAGGAAACGACGACCACATGGACCCAGCGACGGATCAGGATGAGCCAGCGGATGGCGAACATAGTACGGAGCCGCTGTCCGATCACGGCGACGCCGAGGATAAAGCTAATCAACCTGTCTCGGGAGAGGAGAACAGTCTGGACGATGATGCACACATCATCCCGGAAAGGCACTTGGAACAAGAGAACCTCCATAGAAGGCTTATTGCCATCGCGAGGAGTCTAAAGAAGTAGAAGCAAAGGCTTAAGGCAGCACAGAATACACTCAACAGTAGATGGAACAAAGTGCTCGACACTGAAGAAAAGTACGGTGGCAATCGCCACACAAAGAGCTATCCAAAGCGCAAGCTGCTGCCCGAATTCGATGACGAGGCCTTAGAGCCTATACAGCCGAAAAATAAAACGGCCGATCAGCCGGATCGACCACCCCGCGGCCGCGATAGGGCGGCTAACGATGTCGCACATAAGTCAACACATGATCTACGTGAGGACTTGCACCAAAAATCCGGTATAACCAGGTCCATCTACGGATCTAGGAAGCGAGCTCCGGCACAGAAGAAAAACCGAACACTACAACCGTCAGAATGCCATGACACATCCAAATACAGGGGTGCCGCGCACCCCCTATGCTTCACCGATGAGGTGTTGGATCACGAATTTCCAGAGGGATTCAAACCCGTGAACATAGAGGCATACGACGGAACGACAGACCCTGGGGTCTGGATCGAGGACTTTATCCTCCATATCCATATGGCTCGCGGAGATGATCTCCACGCCATCAAATATTTGCCCCTCAAATACACCAGAAACGGCTCCGACACCTGCACCAAGACTTGAAGTTGCACTTGCATCTGCTCCGGCCCGTGCAGCGGCAACGGAACCAGCAGTTGCACCAGCAACAGACTGGGCTGGAGTTCACACTGCATATACGGAAGTCCTTACAAAAACCGACACCTCCACCTTCTTGGTAAGCATTGGCCGCCCATGTGCTTCGTTCTTTTTTTCTTTCCATGTTGTTTCACATGATTCACTGTGTTGATTGATACGTCTCCAACGTATCTATAATTTATGAAGTATTCATGCTGTTTGATTATCATTCTTGGATGTTTTACAATCATTTTATAGCAAAATTTTATTATTTTTTGGGACTAACCTATTGACCCAGTGCCTAGTGCCAGTTGCTGTTTTTTGCTTTTTTTACATCACAGGAAATCGATATCAAACGGAGTCCAAACACCACGAATCTTTTTGGAGATTTTTTATGGACCAGAACACCCGGGATGGGCCAAAGAAGCACCTGGGGGTGCCCCGAGGGGGGGCACAACCCACCAGGGCGCGTTTGGGGGCCCAGGCGCGCCCAGGTGGGTTGTGCCCACCGCGGTGGCCTATACTAAGCGGGAATTCTGCTTGTGCATCAAAAACCTTAAACCCAAGTTATTCCAGATGAGTCCACCATACCTACCTATATGCGGTATTACCCTGCCGTGCTAAGTAAATTTGCATGTGCCACTTCTAAAAACTTCAAATAAATATCCTTTTTGTGTGCCTGGATTGTTCATAAAGTGACAGGAGGTAGTCGGTATGTTCCATGCTAAGCGGGTTATTCTCGGGATGAGTGTTCATTCACTCGCCATTGCACGAGAAGGGGGCGGTAATAGGGATGCCCAGTCCAAAACTGCAAAAAGAATTGAGCTTATAAATAATCAAACAAAAATTCCTACGGAGTCATAACCTTTACTTTATCGCTTGGGAACCGCCACTAACGTGTTTAGCATGGAAGATATGGACAACTGATGGTCGCGAAGTAAACAAGAAGGGTGCATTTCTCAAAATAACATTTACCTTTGTTTTAAAAACTTGAGCTCTGGCACCTCTGCAAATCACTGCTTCCCTTTGCGGATGGACTATCTATTTACTTTTATCTTGTGTCATCACCTTCTAAAATAAGCGCCGGAACCTGAGAGCACTGCTGTCATGCATATGCATTGTGTGTAGCTAATGTTGGGTGCATCATGACTGGATCTTTTCTACCATCAATTACAATTTTTAGTCGCTAATTGAACTTTGGAGGTGCTCTGCATTTATGTTTTGCGGTCTCAGAAAGGGCTAGCGAGATACCACTATTGTCATATTATATCATGGCTGTTTTGACAATGTGTTGATTGTTTGAGTTATCTTATTATTGCTCGTTAGCTGATTATGTTATTGATATGAGTTAATATAATTTTTAAGAGTTATGGTTGACGTGGTTAGTTATAATCTTGGCTGAAAACTTGGGTGCTGTTTAAGCTTATTTATGCAAACAAGAGCAAAAGAGTTCGTAAAAGTTTTTATTTTTCACTTTCAGTTTATCAACTAAATTGCTTGAGGACAAGCAAAGGTTTAAGCCTGGGGGAATTGATACGTCTCCGTTGTATCTACTTTTCCTAACGCTTTTCCTCTTGTTTTGGACTCTAATTTGCATCATTTGAATGAAAACCCAAACTGACGTTGTTTTCAGCAGAACTACCATGGTGTTGTTTTTGTGTAGAAATAAAAGTTCTCGGATTGGAACGAAACTTTGCGAGGAATTTTTATATCAATAAAGAGAATTTCTGGAGCTAAGAACCATAGGAGGGGGGCACCTGGGTGGGCACAACCCATCAGGGCGCGCCACCCCCTCCAGGCGTGCCCAGGTGGATTGTCCCCACCTGGTGGCCCCACAGACCCTGAAACCGATGCTATAAAAGCCTAGTTTTCTAAAAAAACAGGGAGAAAGAATTATCGTGTTTCACGAGATGGAGCCGCCGCCGTCTCCTGTTCTTCATCGGGAGGCCAGATCTGGAGCCCGTTTGGGGCTCCGGAGAGGGGGATCTTCGATCTTCGTCATCACCAACCCTTCTCCATCACCAATTCCATGATGCTCCCCACCGGGAGTGAGTAATTCCTTTGTAGGCTCGCTGGTCGGTGAGGAGTTGGATGAGATTCATCATGTAATCGAATTAGTTTTGTCAGGGCTTGATCCCTAGTATCCATTATGTTCTGAGATTGATGTTGCTATGACTTTGCCATGCTTAATGCTTGTTACTTTGGCCCCGGGTGCCATGATTTCATATCTGAACCGTTTATGTTATCACCATTATATCTATGTTCTAGATCCGATCTTGCAGGCTATAGTCACCTACTACGTGTTATGATCCGACAACCCTGGAGTGACAATAGTTGGGACACTTCCTGGTGATGACCGTAGTTTGAGGAGTTCATGTATTCATCATGTTAATGCTTTGTTCCGGTTCTCTATTAAAAGGAGGCCTTATTATCCCTTTGTTTCCCATAGGGCCCCGCTCCCACGGGAGGGTAGGACAAAAGATGTCATGCAAGTTCTTTCCATAAGCACGTATGACTATTTACGGAATACATGCCTACATTATATTTATGAACTGGAGCTAGTGTCTTATCGCCCTAGGTTGTAACTTTCACATCATGAATATCATCCAGAAAATCACTGATCCAATGCCTACGATTTTCCTACATATTGTTTTTGCTAAGTTACTACTGCTATTTGTTACTGTTGCACTTGCTACAAAATCACTGCTATCACTATTACCGTTACTATTGCTGCTGCTACTATTATCAAAACTATCATACTACCCTTCTACTGATCACTTTGCTACAGATAAATAATCTCCAGGTGTGGCTGAATTGACAACTCAGCTGCTAATACTTACAAATATTCTTTGGCTCCCCTTGTGTCGAATCTATAAATTTGGGTTGAATACTCTACCCTCGAAAACTATTATGACCCCCTATACTTGTGGGTTATCATGAGTCCCAATAGAAACTACCGCCGTTTCCTCTTCGTCTGCTCCCACCAATGCCTCATCCATTACTTCATATCCCCTTCGTCGGTAGTTCCGTGGGTAGAAGCTTCTCTCAAGGCACCTTCCTCTAGGTCACTTATTCTTGCTGCCGCCGCCGTCGCCATAGGTCAACGATGTTCCATCTAGGTCACCTATTGTTGCCGCCGCTACCTCCACGGGTTAGCATTCCACCTTGATCACTCCTTGATGAATTACTCACAAGTTTCTCATTTTTTTCTTTGATTAACAGCCTAGTGTTCTGTTTCTTCCTCCTCCATTATTACTTTGGATGTCTGGCCGAAAAAAGTGGAGAGCTCCCGCTGACGGGTTGCGTCGTCGCCGGTGGTGCCGAACCATCGAACCAGCTCACGTTCGTTGCCTCCACAAAAGCATAGCAGGGTATACAACGCGCCTCCCTCTCACCCACTCTGCCTACGGTCGCTCAGCATGGTGTGTTGATCAATGGCACGCTGCCGACTTGTTGCAGCCTGCTGGGTGCTGGCCATGCCGAGTAGCGCAACATCGGTGAGGGCGAGCAGCCCAAAGAGCCCCATGCGCCAAGGTTTGGAATCTGAGCGAGGACGGAGTGTGGTGCAACCATGAAATTGGAAAACCTTGCCTTTCATGCTTCCCTTGGATAGTAGTAAGTAGCATACATATTGCTTGCTTGGCATGGCTATAATATTCTACAATCGCATGTTATCACTACAAAAAAATACACTTCCGTGATGATACGTGTTTGTCACAGTAGGTCGCATTTTTTGTCATGCATGTACATCCATGACGATTTTATGACAGAATCAAGATAGTCATACCTGTGTTGTCGTAGAAGTGTTCCATGACATTACCAAAATTATCATCACGGAAGTGTCCACTTCCATGACGATAAATCGCGCGTCACAGAAGTGCTTTCGCCAAGGGTGACCGACACGTGGCATCCACCGTAACGGAACGTCATTAAGCTATCGGGTCGGGTTTTGGATCCGATAACCCATTAACAGCCCCGACCAATCGGGATTTTCCACGTGTAAAATCATCATTGGCTGGAGGAAACACGTGTCGGCTCACCGTTGGGACAGATATCATCCGCTCATTGGACCGAAGGCGCCTATGATACGGCGACACGTCGCACGGCCCAACAGAGGCCCATTCCTGTGAAAAGGCCGGCCCGTTTGACTTGGTCAAAAGGTGGCGGGCCGGCCCACGGAAAGCCTGTTAACGGCTTGTTCGCATATAGCCCATTTGCAGCCCACTAACCCAGGGCCCGTTACGCCCTATCCGAATTAGGCCCAGTAGCGTCATCTGGGCCGTCCAATATGATTCAACCCGTTTTAACTTCCGGCCCATGTGTGGCCCATGACTTCTTTCGGCCCATATGAGGACCTTTGTAACTCTTGGCCCATTAACGGCCCGTGGTGAAACTGGCCCGTAATGAACAGTGTATCACTTTATACCCATTAACGGCCCATTGTTCCATTGGGCCATTTCCAGCCCAAGTTATCTTTCGGCCTTCTCAGGGCCCATTGGTTCTTGGGCTCATTTGCAGAATTCGGTTACATACGGCCTGTTACTGTCATTTTTTGCTTGTGGGCCAAATTCAGCCCGTCGTTACAGTCGGCCCGTTTGCGGACCGTTAATACGTTCGGTCGTTTTCATGTAAAAAAACCAGTTGGGCTATTTTCATAGAGTTATCAAATACGGCCTATTAACGGCCCGTTATGGTCCACGAATAGTACGGCCCATGATTGGCGAAATGATGATACGCCCCGTAGAAGGCCCATGGATCCTACGGCCCGTATGAGGCCCATGGATAGTACGGCCCGTAGAAGGCCCATGGATCGTACGACCCGTAGAAGGCCCATGGGCCCTACGGCCCGTAGAAGGCCCATGGACCCTAAGGCCCGTATAGAAGGCCGATGGATCCTACGGCCGGACGAAGGACCATGGATCAAACGGCCTGCCGGAGGCCCATGGTTACAACAGTCCGTGTGTTGCCATGATTATTTTGGCCTAGTTACAAAAAAAAGGCTATTGTGGCCACTAGAAAAAAAACAGAAAAAGAACTGCAGTGACTACAAGCAAACAACTAAACAAGACAATAAGGAAATAAATAAGCAAGCAATTAACGCTAGCCTATTACCGCTATTACACATATTACATCCACTGGGCATCAAAGTTCGCCACCAGTGCAAATATAGGGAACAAAGCAGCACATTACATACACTGGCCGTCAAAATTGGCCACCAGTGCAAATAAATGCGGCAGCAAAACAAGAGCATAACTCAAACAACTTCACAAGAGCTCAAGAAACGTTATCCTGGGTATCCACCATGCTGGCAATAAGCTTAGCAAGCTGATTAGCTTTGTCCTGTTTGGCGCTAAAATCCTCCAACGCTTGCTGTTGCACCAGAAAGTATGCATTTGAATGCTCCAGGGACTTCCGCAATCCTTCCGCTTCTTGTCGCAGCACAGCTGATCGATGTCTTTCAGCTTGTAGTTGAGACTCAAGAAACCGAACTGATTCACACAGTGAGTTTGAATAGCTTGTGCAAGCGGTAGTGGCCAGTAACTCGAACACTAAACCAAGACAGGACTTTGGGGTTGTCTCGCTGTCTTCAAGATAGTCTTCCTTAGCTGTTTTATGAGCTTTGTTGGAGACCAACAAGGACGTGTCACTATCCTGAACCTTATCTGCATTACTTCCTTTACCATTGCTTAATAAGGCACTCTTCCCCAATATTCCGTCAGCATTCTAAAAGAAGAAACAAGTAGACACATAACAAGTTTAGCATGTACTAGTATATGAAACTCATTTCGGTGAACCAGTTCATTAGTAAGGTGGACAGGATTAAACTACCAAGTCTTCTATTGCCAAGTACTAGTACATAATAAAAGCATCAAACAAACATATATCTATGTCCTATGGTCACTGCATTGTCTTGCCAAATCAAAATAGAGACACGGTTCAAATCATATTAGTTCAAGACAAAGCAGTAGTGAAAGAATACAAAGCATGGGAAACTACACGGCACAACAAGATTTCAGATGGGTACCACGGGTCTACATGTACAACAACACTATTGGCTCTGTTGTGATGCTAGTAATGTGCATGATATGAAAGTCAACTGTATACACAATTGAAATTGAAATCAACAAAGCTATTGATAAGAGCAAACCTGTTAAAGAAACATGCGTGAACATACCTGCTGTGCCATTGGAGTTTCGATTGGATCCTTCAATTTAAAAATAAGTTTGTATGAGTAAATACAGTGATACAAGAGCAAAGCAATCATAGTTAAAAAAGGCGCGCCTAAGCGAGCGCTTAAGCGCGCCTAGGCTCTAGGCGTTGGCAAAACGCATTGCGCATAACTACGCATAATCTGTGCATAACTGCACATAAGCATGCACTTTGGTCAGTAAAGCGCAAGGCGGTGGCAAAACGCACAATTAACGCCTAGCGCTTTGTTGAACTATGATAGCAATGGAATCTTAAATTAGAACAGTTGTTCTTCAGGTTTAGGCACTTGTTCTACATGAACAGAGTACAGTAAGACGCAAGAATATAATACTTAAAAATGGAAAATGAGCTCATAGACCTTACCACATTCTTGGTTCGGGACCAGTACAGAACAAGGCGTTCCCAGTCATCATCCAGTAAATGTGTCTCAGGAGAACGTAAGGGAATTTGATGAGTTTCTTTGCTGGTGAAGTACGTTTTCTTCAGGTAATTCCGACACTGCCACCAAGCATTCTTGAAGATAGCAGAGGTATTAGCACAGGTTACCTCATCCTGAGTTTCCAAATCGGTCCTTCTCTATAGAGAAAAATGGGAAAATTTGCTATATTATAACCATCATGGAGGTAGGATGTATGGGACGAAGCAAAGTAATTGCCATGAATAACATTACTTACACATAACTCCTGGACAAACACCTGCAACTGGCATTTTCCTTCATCTTCAGTATAATATTTCCAAGATGGGAAGATACGCACATACAATTTAACAACATCAAATGTGATAGATGCTAAACTACGACTAGCTGGTTGTGCTTCCTCCACAGGAATAGGCGTACTAACTGGTGGAGTTGGGGTTCACCGTGATAGTATTGGCCCTTTGGGCACTGGAGTTGCCTTACTAACTGCTCTTGTTTGGGAGCTCTGTGGTGGAGATGGTGTTGTGTCAACAGGAACTGGGTTACTATCGGCTGGGGTTGGGGTTAGATTGGGTGAAGCTGGTTCTCTGTCCATCGCAGTAGGGGTACAATCTGCGAGAGTTTGGGTTCTGTGTGGTAGGGCTGGTTCTTGTGCATGTACAACCGGGGTGCTATCTCCACCAAGAGGTAGCACTGTTTTATTTTAAGACCGTGTTTTTAGTCCGCTAGATACTGGCATCACCCGCTCCAATTCAAATGGCTGATAAACAGGAAACATAGTTGAATGTACAGACATTGTATGAGAGACAGATACAATAGATAGTGTGGAAAAAAGAGGGCATGAAATAGTTGACATGTATATTGTTTAACTAAAACGGATAGCATGACATAATTTCACATATATGATGTCTATCTAAACTGGATAGCATAGCATAACATAATTCAAAGATATGATGAATAACTAAACAGGATCGCATGACATAATTCACCTACATGTTATCTAAGTAATTAGGATCGCATCATTTAATTCACATATGTGATTTATATGCTAAACAGAGGGCATTCGATATGATGTCTGAACTAAGAACATGGTGTTGAATATTGTGTATATGATGTCTAAACTATGCAAGCAAGACACCGTATGCATGATATGAGCAGTATAACCGTGCCAAGTTAGAGCATACACCTCAGTGGGGGAATAGGACTGGTCATCTGTCTCTGAATCCATCTTTGAGGAGCTATCGGGACCCAACAAGAGATCTGCTTCGACAGGTAGCACTGTGTGCTCTAAAGGCCTTGTTTTCACTCCAGATTTTTCCATCTCCCACCCAAATGGCTGATTCATAGGAAGAGTAGTTTAATGTACAAACATTGTCGACAAATGGAAATGTAATGAAGAAAAGGATGGGCAAGATATCATTCAAATATATGATGCCTGGTTAAACAGGATGGCATTGCACATTTCACATATATTATGGCTGGCTAAAAGACATGAGACTGCATAATTCCCATATATGATATAGAAACTAAACAGGTGGCATTACAGAACATGTCTAAACTAAGCAGATGACATATATGATGTCAAAAGTAGGCACTGCAAGGCAACATATGCATGATATGACTAACATCGTCATGCCAAGGTAGAGCAAACACCTTGGGGGGTAAATAGGAGTCATCAGCGGCGTCTGAATCCGCCTCAGAATAGATATTTTCCTCTGGATTACAATCTGGAGAGGGGTGGGGAGGGTTTGCCATTGAACCCACCATGGAGCGATGTCTGCATGACATTGTATTGCCGCGCAAAACTCTTCTCTTTTTCTCTACATGTTCAGCATGACTGTGTATAATATCTGACATGCATACAAAAAAATATTGTGAGATTATGTAAGGAGAGCATGCAGAAATTTAGAGTGATGGTAACAACCAGTGGATCGATGTTTTTCCGTTGAACCAAAATAGCCCTAATGGATCGACGTGAATGTATAGTAATAAGTGATGCAACAAGTGTACAACCTCTTTGCCGTAGCCGTGTCGACCTCAGCATCATTGGGTTGGTCGCTGAAGCAGTTGAGGCAGAGGTGGCTGTCGGAGGTGTGGAGGAAGATCTGAGGAATCTGTAGCGGCGTCCAGGGCACTGCTCTGTTGTGATGGATCGTTCTGTCGTTGGAGCAGCTCCGGTGAGCCGTAAGACGTCAAGGCTGAAGCAGCACAAGACAGACATCGTCAATCTCAAGTGGGGTTCTAATAGCATCTCCAATAGATGATGTAAAATTGATGTAAAATTAACATCACCAAAAACCACTTGACTACAATAGATGAGGTAAAAACTGTTGACTCTGAACTTAACTGTCGAAACTGAAATTTACTATGGAATCTGAATGCTACTGTCGAAACTGAACGCAATGATAGCAGAGAGGCACTTGACATGTAGTTTAGGGAGGGCCTGGAGTTCATCTTCAACCTGCACCCCCCTGAGCCGCTAGCCACCACCGGCCGACCCGCCGGCCCCAGCGCCGCCTCGCCGCCCCGAAACAACTCGCCACCGCCGCCCCGGCCAACCCTCTAGGCCCCCCGCCCCCACCCTGAACCCTAAGATAGATAGTGCGGTACCTCTCCGGCGAGCCCCCGTCCCCGCTGCGGGTGGTTCTTCCTTAACTCCGGCGAGCCCCCCAACCCCTGAAAATCGACTGACCCAAAAGTCAATTCAGTCGACTGAAGTGTGGCTTAATCGGAGAAGAGCAACAACACGAGCGAGGGGGAGAGCAGCAGCAGCAGCTGGGCGAGCGAGCGATCGAGCGAGAGCCGGAGCAGCAGCAGCAGCAGCGCGAGCGAGCGAGAGCCGGAGCAGCAGCAGCAGATCCGGCTGGTATGGACGCCGCCGCCGAAGGGGCCTCGCATTGGGGGAGAGCCGCCGTGGAGATGTCGCCCGCAGCGCCGGCTTCAAGGTAGCTGCTCCACGGGGGTGCGGGATGGAGCACCGTCAGTGCCGGGAGGTCGAGTTAAGGAGAAGGTGCGATGCGATGAGTGTACAACCTCTTGGTGGTGCCGAGTAGGCCTCGGCTTCGTCCGAGGAGTCGGTGAGGATGCTGCAGTTCCGGTGGAGCAGGTTAAGGCGGCACTGTGGGGATGGAGCAGCCGCGATAGACGAGGCGATCGTCGGAGAAGCTCCTTGGAGGTGGAGGACGGGGCGGCTAAACCGGTGGGACGGCGAGATGGACGACGGATCCTCATCCGGGGAGGTGGACGAGGGACGTCGAGCTGTTGCGGTGGACACATCATCGGGGAAGAGGCTCTGGCTGGGCAGCGGTGACGTGGCGGACGGAGGAGGGTGGGGTTTCGCGGCTGGAGCGAAGAGGTTATGGCAGCCTGGGATTTCGAATGGCGAAAAGGGGGCGATGGGAGGGGGTGAAGCATGACTTAGGGACGCGCTTGTCCAAAATGTAGGGTGTGTTACAAAAGTACCCCCCACCGATTTGAACTAGCGGCCCTTTCGGCTCATGGTTAGAAGGGGGATTTCGCGTGTCGGGATTTGGCAGCTAGAGGGAGTTTTCGCGCGCGTTGTAATTTCGGGATAGCAAGGCGCGGGTTGTGAAGGCGCCAGTTTTGGGAGCACGATATCTGAATTTTCGGGATATAACAAGACGCGGGTTGAATTTTAGGGACAAGCCTAATGTGTAGTAATATTGTACTTGTATGTACCAAATCAATACGCACTTCCCTCAACCAAAAAGAAAACGAAAAAATAAAACTATTCACACCACACAAAGAGAGAGTCTTGCCCCGTTTTACTATACAAATGCTATTCAAAGCTACTCCCTCCTTCCATCTATATAGGGCCTAATGCGTTTTTAGATGCTAACTTTGACCAAATATTAGAGCAATGATATATGACATGCAACTTACATAAAGCACACCGTTAAATTTGTCTGTGAAAGGTTCTTTCAATGATATAATTTTCACATTGTGCATGTCATGTACTATTAATCTTGTCAATAGTCAAAGGCGGTCTTAAAAATCTCATTACGTCCTATATAGATGGAAGGAGGGAGTATGAATCCATGCTATGTCCGATTAAATTTTTTCGCTTGCTGTATAATGCATGTAACCTACTCATGCCAACATTTTAGTGCATTCCAAATGTCTATACTACCGCTGCAATTCGAACTAAATTTGAATTCGTTTCTCTATTTCAATAAGAATCTACAATCATGATTGTTGCCAACTTCAACCATCATAGTTTCCTTGCTATCCGCCAGGTATAAATCAGACGGCCTATAATGCAAGATGGCAGGCACACCATCATCAACAACTCCGTTTTTATAAGAGTAGAGATAAAATATATTAAATGTAGTATAACATGTTCATAACCACACCATGTGTATCACCGTTATATGTATTCACACATGCGTCGGTTTGAAACACTATGATAAATTCTTCAAATATCCGAATTCGATTTTTATAATGAAGTATATATGATCTCTATTTGTCTTTTACACCCACACAACCCTCTTATCTTTGTAGCTAGCGCTAACTTTCTCTTCTGCATGCACACGCCCGCATCCCTCTCACCCTCCCTCAGCATTCTCTAGCTCCATCACACAAATTCGTCTTTTCACTTTAGGTCGTTCACCCACGGTGTGTGTAGGCCCCCCAGCTCCTTCTTTACGGCACACACCGATCGATATGCCTCTCTAGCCAGGTGTGCCTAGCACAAACACAAGCTTCCCCTCTTCTCTTGTCACCATCCATGCCTCACTCCCACCACTCTTTTCATCGTTCTCGTACTCGCACACTCCTCCCCCCTCGATATAGTATGCCTCTCGTACCACCTCCTACATGCATCCCTCTCTCTCTATCCTTCTCCTCGTGCCTCATTTGCTTCTAACACACACATGCATGTATACCGATCGATCTCCCAACATATACCTAGATCGACTTTAACTACCCCCCCATCGATCGACGTACCTCACAAGTTATGTCTTTCCTTTCTCTAACAAAGGGCGATTGATCTTCCTATGTAGTTACGTCTGCTTACCACAGCCACATCGTCCCCCCTCATCATTCGTGCATGCCTCCTGACCCGTCTCTCACACACACGTGCACAGACAACAAGCATCCATCTCCTCTCTTATTGATATTGCGGGCGTGCCCTCTGTTTGTCTAGCAAGCCTATCCCACCATTTGTTAGAAGCAACTCCACTACCACCCCCTCCAACACTCTAGCTCTATCTCTCTCCCAACCTTATTCCTCTCCTACACATATGCATGGATGCCGATCGATCTCCCTTAATACATGAGGCAGATCGATCTCCTTAATACATGAGGTAGGCCTCTCTCCTCCTCCAAAAATATACCAGCCATCGTACCTCTATAGTTAATTGGGCCTCCCTCTTCCCCCACCACACACCGATAGTCGAGCACTGCAGGTAGGTATCCATGCCACAGAGAGAAACTGCACATGTCCCATCTCACGTTCCAGTAGGCCAGCCACTCTATATCTTTGACGTGGGCACACACAAATTTGATGGCACTCTTTATCGATCGCGCGCGCGCGCACACACGCACATCATCCCTCTCTTCGATTCTATGGACACCTGAAGCCGATGATACCTCCACTCTCTTCTCGTGGATTGCCCCCTCTATATATATGTTATATCCAGGACTCTATTTCACACACATTGCATATGTTACATTTTTTGATTGACCCCCCCCCCCAAAAACTCTCAAGAACCCACACACTATATATCTCTAGGTTTGTATCTCTCTCACACAACCCCACGTAGGTGGTGTACATATACAAGAAGAGAATAGGTGCACCGTGCACGTACTCACGCTTCGTGCCCAGCCACACCAGCGCGGGTACACGGTGGAGCTCATTTCTTTACGAAATGGCAGCCCACGTGCTAATTTGAATGCCTATAGCGGTTGTTTACCTAGGGAGGTCGTGTACCACGCGTGCACGAAACAAAGTTCGCCTTGACGCGTTGCCGCGTTATTTTTAAATAAAGTTATAGCGCTCAATGGCACGTACACAGAATATAAAACGATTTTTGTGGAGAAAAAGGTAGTCCGCTCACTATATACAATGGAGCTTGCCTGCCTGGTTTGTCGCTCTTCAGAGTATCTCACACAAGGCTGCGGTGGCCTCTCTCTCTCTCACCGTTGGTCACTGATCCGGCCGCATCCCGTCCGCCGGGGGAAAGGGAGTGCGGTGGCCTCTCTCTCTCTCTCTCACCGTTGGTCACTGATCCGGCCGCATCCCGTCCGCCGGGGGAAAGGGAGGGAGTGCATCGTTTCTCTGTTTGACGGCGCCGAGGCAGCACGTCCCAATCTGTGGTACACGCCGTTCTCTCTGACCAAGCTCCAGCGCGGCAGGGCCTACGCCACCTGCTCGCAGATTCCGCCTGTAGCCGCTCACCTAGTTACATCCCGACGACCTCCAGGTATCCCCTCCGGCCTTGCTCCACTGCCTGTCTTCCCACGTCGCTGCATGTGGATCTTCCATAGTTCTTTGCCCAAAACATAGCTCGTCCGGCGTACTTACCATATTGCATTCTCGTCCTCACACCGTTTTAGACAAACACAACCGTGTTGTTATCTTCCCTTAGGACAAGGAATATGCTTCTTTTTTGTCGTCGCATGTGTCATCAACTGTTATTGGCCAGTAATTGTTTCCTTTCTACTTGTTGCTATTGCGACCTTTTGGTGAACTGCACAAATCACTTTTTTCTTAAGAGTGTTTTGTGCAGTTGTACTAAAATGTCACACGGGAAACGTCTCTACATTTCAGTGCGACTGCACAAAGGGAGATTGGTTTTGCTCTATCCTCCTCATCCAACTCCGAGCCTAATCTTCTCCAACTAGTTAGTCTTAAGAGAGACTGCAAAGGTGACCGGCTTCTATTTGTGTGTTTATTGTTTCATCAGCAGTCCTCTATTATCGTAATCACACTTAATATCTTTGGAACAGGGACGCTCAGCTCTATTTTAGTGGAACTGCACAAAATGATCGGAATGTTGCATGCTCCAGACAGCTACTCTTTTTCCCAACATGCCTTGTTGATTTAGACAGAGCTGGGGGGACGTTGCTGCCAATGAAAGCATGGATCAATTTTAATTTAACACCTTCTCACAACTCTGTCTTCAGTTGTGATGTAATTATTAGCTCTGATCTGCTAATAATTGACATGCATTAGCAAGGAAGTTAGTTTTTTATTGTTTCCAAAAGAGCATCGATGGCAAGACACGCGAAACAAAAGCTGAAAGCTCACACCATTGTACAATTTCATGTCGCTGGAAAATTATGTGTATAGTACGTCAATTATGTAAACAAATGATGGAAGCTTTATAGCATTGCCAGAAGCCTCTTCATCATCCGGGTCCATGTGCCATGCACAAAATTATACTCCTTCGTTCCTAAATATTTTTCTTTTTACAAATTTCAAACGCGCATATTTTAGAGTGTAGATTCACTCATTTTGCATCGTATGTGTACTCCCTCCCTTCCTAAATATTCTATTCGTCTTTCTAGAGATTTCAACAAGTGACTACATACGGAGCAAAATGAATGAATCTACACTCTAAAATATGTCTATATACATCCGTATGTGCCAGTCCATTTGAAATCTCTAAAAAGACAAATATTTGAGTAGTCACTCGTTGAAATCTCTAGAAAGACAAATACTCCGGAGTATATATAAGAACCGAGGGGGTAGTGCACAACCACATGGGAGACTCAGCCCGGTCGTTGCGCCACATTAATAGTGAGTAATGAGCAGTCAAATCATAAGCCCCACCTTTCCCACTGTAAGTTGCTCTGAAGAAGCAACCATCAATATGCTCTTCTTCAAATCCGCTCATACTACTCCATCCGTCACTGTTTATACAGCGCGCTTCAGAAAAAAGAAAAAAATCTGTGGGACCAAGGCGATTAGCGATCAGCCTGAAAAATAGCATTGGTAGTTATAGCATGGCATCTATTACTAGAGGGAATAATGCGTACACACATGCATGCAGTGCTTCCACCCCGGGTACACACATGCATGCACTTACTCCACTCCGTAGTAGTACAGTACATGGAGAGAAAATTGTGGACTTGATTGCGGTTACCACGCCCTAATTAATTGAGCATTAAACCAAACGCGTCTAAAGTCTCTCTGGTGGTGGAAATGCATTGAGAGAAATGCATCATAATGAAGCGCGCCCTGTAAACTGTGACGGAGGGAGGAGTAGTATGAAGGTGCAAAACCAAGTACGCGTATGGCCAGTCGGTCAACGCACCTCCACTTGGCATATCACTGACATGTGGGACAGGAGTGTGAGCAAACCGATCTCAATTGACGGCAAAGAGCCAACCCGCCGTTCCTTGAGAGAGACGAGGAGCGAGAACACACAGACAGGCTCGCACGGAGGCCAAGATATATTCGAGCATGGTTGGTTGATCGATATCATTCATTACATGTTGGGCAGCCGTTTTCCGCCCTTCTCCGGAATAAACGTGTACTTTATCAGAGATAAAAAAATAAGAGTACAGACGCTCCACCATGCGGTTCTAGTAGTAGTACTACTCGTACTACTGTGCTTGGCTCTTCGCCTCTTCGTGAAGTCGAACAATGATGGTACTCCGCATGTTGGGTACTACAGTGTATGCCTCTGACAATCTGACACCGAATGGACTGATGCATGTCCACCGAGGGTAGGTTGCATTAGTCAAAAGACGCAAGCGAGCTTCACCTTGTCCTGCAAGCTTCTCCTCGTTCTGTGAGTTGACGGGACACACCAAAAAGTAGTGCTAGTCCATACTCCCTCCTTTCCGGTTAATATGGCTTAATCTTTTTTGCGGGTAAATGAGAGAGCTTTATTCATATATAAGCATTCTTAGGACGATCAGCCAAGACACTGGTCACTAGGAAGCGAGGTACCCGGCAAAAAAAGAAGTAGGAAGCGAGGTGTTTCATCAAGCCAGCTCTCGGCCACATTCAAAGTGCAGCAAGCACGGTTCGCACGAAGATGCGCCGCATGGTTTGCTGACCTGTTTACATGCTGAATAACAAAAAAAGAGGAAATATTACCGAGCGCTACTATTTGTAACAGGATATGAGCCAGAATTAATCGAGAATTGTGGCGAGAGTTCCATGCAATCAACTTCCATTATCACATGCGAGAACCCTCGAAGAGAACCAAATGTGTTGAAGATTGCTTTATCACATTTTAAAATTATAATAAGAGTGCAGACGCTCCTCCATCTGGTTCCTAGTACTAGTATAGTACGTACCTTTATAGACTATAGTAGTAGTACTAGTAAACTTTGCGCTTGGCTGTTCGCCTATTCGGGAAGTCGAACAATAATAGCACTAGTAGTATAGTGTATGCTTCTGGCAATCTGACACCGAATTAACTGTTGCACGTCCACCGCCTAAGTGAGGGAGAGCTTGCATTAGTCAAAAGTTTCTCCTTGTCCTACGAGCCACCGCACGCAAGCTTCTCCCATCCTGCAACCTTCTCCTCGTTCGGCAAGTTGACGGGACACAACAAAGTAATGCTAGTCCATACTGCCTCCTCTCCGGTTAATATGGCTTAATTTCAAACGATAAATACACTGTCTGTCACTGTATATTTGTAAAAATAAGGTCAGTGGACTTCATAATACGCTCATTGCGCCCAATATATATATTTTCCGGTGTTTATACGGTCACTAGCTCACCCTGACTGAGTATGTGTGTGCATGCACGTGTAGGTTGAGCACTTGAGCGTGACCGTGTGTGTTCCGTCGTGTGCTCGGACATGCATGCATTAGGGCGTCGCGCGCGTTTTTGCGTCCATGTGTACGCGGGACTGTTGCATACACGTAGGGGGAGTACGTGTAGGGGCACTAAGGAGCAGTCAAATCACACAGTAAGTTAGTCGGAAGAAGCAACCATCATTTCACTCTTGAATGACACGTACGCAATATAAAATGGTTGATATGGAGAGAAAAAGAAAACCACTATATATACACTAGCAGGAGCCTAAGCTACAAGCCTACTTGCTTAGGTTGCTCTCTTCACAAGCATAGAACGACGGGCCTGATCCCGCAGCTGGGGGAAGGGAGCAATGTTCTGCGTAGACGCGGTCGACATCGGCGAGGGAGAAAACCCACAGTCGGTGCGCCCCAATCGGGGGTCACCGCGGTATGGGCCGATGCCGTGTCCCAGCCGCCCTTCTAGCTACAGCCCGACGTCCCAGGTAGTCCATCTTCCTTTTGGAGCCGGCTTGCTCCACTGCCGTAGCTCCATCTCCATGTAGATCTTTCTCTACTTCTACCGGCTTCTACTTGTGATGAGTTTATGTCTCATGAACTAGTGCCAATACTATTATTCTAATCACACTTCTTCAATATCTTTGCCATCAGGGATGCCCACGTCGATTTTAGTGGAACTGCACAAAAGCATTGTATGATCCGAGGGTGCCAGCCGTCTTTCCTTCGACAGGTTCTACCTGGCCAGGAAATTAAATCATGTTTAGGGTTTAGGGTTTAAGTTGTAGTGACCCCATCAGTAGTTTTTCTTTCGTACACGCTCTCACATCTTTTTTATTTAGTTGTGAAGTAAATATTGGCTATGATCTATGAATCATTGAGATGCATCAGCATGCGTGTTAGTTTTCCTTTGTATTTGATGGAATGTTGTAACGGGGCAACCTTGGAATAGGAATGAAAATGGAATGGAAAGTTTCCGTTTTTCCGGAGAAAAAATGGAAACGGAGAGAAACCAACGTTTCGTTTCGTTGGATCGCGCCATCAAGCAAAACCAACGTTTAAATCACGTCTGTCATGTTCGTGTCTCACCCTCCTCCACGGCTCGACCCCACACGGTCGCTCGGCATGCCACTCACCGCAAACCGAGTATACGATAACTTTCCCGCCTGCTTGTCGATGGATCGCGCCATGGAGTACTAGCACTACTGGAAGAGATTGACGAGTTGGGGGAGGACAGCTAGCTGTAGCACGGACTCCCAACAACTTTTTACATGCATGTTGTAGCCGGCTATTGCGACCTTTGAACGTGGAGCAGCCGCATGCACCCGGAAGCGGCGCGGGCGACGCTCTCTCGGCCGGCGCGCCGCTTCAATGCCGGCGCCAGTGAGAGGTCGCGTCCGCTCTGGCCGGGCATGAATGCGGCACTGACCGTTTCGCGTGGGAAGCACGCGCGGGTGATGAAGAGGGTTCGGGTTGGTCAGGACCGGCCGTGGCAGCGGTCCGGACGTGCGCAAACAAGAGATGTTGTACGTTAATATTGCTGTGTATATAATTAACAACGTAAATAATGTGCCAGTTGGAAAAATATGATTGGAGATGGAGATGGAAATGGAATTTTACGTAAACACGGATATGCATGTCTATGTCTATGTGGGTGTGCGCGACGACTCTCGCGACCTGGAAGCGGGGGCGTGTTTTTGATCGAGTTTTCTTTCTTGGTACGTTAGAAAATCAGTTTGTCTAATTCACATCTAGATGTTATTTAAGGATATCACATCTAAGCTCCCACAAGTATATAATGTAGCAACAAGAAACCAAAAAAAACTAGGAAAAAAATAGACCACAAACAGAGTGGACATCAACTTAGATGTGACATAATTATGTCACATCTAGATGTGTCCTAGACAGACCCTTAAAAAATTGTCCGCCAGTTTTCGTTTCTTTTTTCCGGGAACGCGCGTATTTTATTTTAAACCACTGCTATGGAGAGATTTTTTTACTCCATTATAGCCTCTTGTTTGATAGAGTTTCTCGCGTCTCGCTCTCTCACCCTCTCCATATATGTTACACGCTGGAGGCTCAGCGTTCATTTGCTAGGGTTTGCTATATTCACAGTCTCTCACCCGCTCTTCACCAGATCTAAACAAGATTGCGTTGGCATCTTGTCTCAATCTCCCCCCTCACAGCTGGTGAAGGAGGCGTCCGTATCCCGTCGCACCGGGAAGGGGAGGAGGTGCAGCGTTCACTCTATCGCCTTCGGCGAGGGAGGCAATCCACTGCCGGCTGCGCTGTTCTCTTTCACCCAGCGCCTGTGCGGGAGGGCCACCGACCCCTTCTTCCTCGCTGCCATACGTAGTGTGGGCAGATCCGGCCTCTCGCCGCACGCCTTGCCACATCCCGACGACCCTAAGGTATAAGTTTCTTTGAAACCGTCGTTGCTCTAGCTGCATGTGGATCTTTTTCGATTTGTAGTCGAATCTAGGTCTTTGTTCAAAGAGGAAAGAAGGGTGCGGTGGGCTGGAGCAAGAATCTAGGACGTGGTTCAATGAGGAAAGGAGGGGCAAAAAGTAGTATAGACTGGCTATCCAGCCGCGTTGTAGGTCGAAAAGGGAAAAAGGGGGTAACCCAGTACACACATCTGTAAGGAACCGATCTCTTTGTTGAAAAGGGAAAGAAACTGGGGGGTCGGGTAGTTTGTGCAGGACTAGATTTGCTGCCCTCACATAGGAAGAAGGTTCAAAGAGAACAAATATGGGACCAGCGCATATATGCTGCTTGGCTACATACTCTGCATCACCCATTTATACGTGTGGACGCACATGGTGTTGGCATGTCCCATACAGCTATTTTGCTGTTGTTAATCTAAGAATGCCGCCGGAAAATTGAAGCAATGCCACTGTTAAAAGTAAATTACATTTTTAACGAATGTTGTTTCAAGAGAATGTCTCTGTTAATATGAATCAATGCAACCGTTTTAGAAATGCTACTGTCCTACTTTGTTTTCCATCCAAGATAAGTTAGATGCTTCTTTCTGTCACCGTTTGTTTCATCCTCCTTTATCGGCAAGTAATTGTTTCCTTTTTTGCCTCTGTTAAAACAGGGCTATCGATTCAACTTGTTGCTATTGCGACATTTTGCTTCGCTACTCGAAACACTTATCTTTTAAGAGTGTTTTGTGCAGTTCAACTTGAATGTCACACCGGTGACTTTGCTTAATTTTGGTGGAACTGCACAAAAGGAGATCGAGATTTGTTTCCAGTCTTCGTGGCGAGTTGTTTCAAATCTTGGTCTCAACCACATGATGTGTAGTGTGCTTTGAGATGTTGTGCTACTTGTTTTGGTACTATTTTAACTAAATGTTGAATTGATGCTATTATATTGCTGTCTTTTCCCATTAAGTAGTGAACAAAAATGGGACCAACCCAGACATGATGCTTGTTGCTTTGTTACAACAAATTCAGCATCACCCCCATTATAAGCCAGTAATTGATGCCACTCTCAGAATTAACTACTGAATCTTATTTCAAAACTGCAACACTTGTTAGGGATTGGCGGGATTACCATTTTTGTGGCCGCATGTTTCATCCTCCTTTATTAGCCAGTAATTGATTCCTTTTTTGCCTCTGTTTAAACAGGGATATCTATTCAACTTGTTGCTATTGCGAAATTTTGCTTTGCTACGCGAAACACTTTGCTTGATTTCAGTGCAACTGCACAAAACGAGATTGGATTTCCTATTCGTGTTGGCAGATTCGTATTTTATCTTTGTCCGTCTCATGAAAGGTCAGTACAGGCCTTCATCCACATGATTGTGCAGTGTGCTTTGAGATGTTGTGCTACTTGTATTGGTACTGTTTTAAATAAATGTTGAATTGAAGCTATTGTATTGCTGTCTTTCGCATTAAGTAGTGAACAAAAATGGGACCAACCCAGACATGATGCTTCTTGCTTTGTTACAACAAACTCTGCATCACCCCCTTTATAAGTAGATGGAAGCACATACTGTTGTTGCGCCCACTCTCCCCTGGAACTCTTTATGCTTTTCGTTAATCTAATGCCGCTGGTAAAATTAAGCAATGCCACTCTCAGAATTAATTAACTACTGAATCTTAGTTCAAAACTGCAACACTTGTTAGGAATGGTACTATCCTGCTTTGTAGTTCTTTCTACATGCTTAACCAAGGTATTGTTAAGATAATGTCTCTGTTAAAATGAATCAGTTGCATTGTTTTAGGAATGGTACTTTTCTGCTTTGTCGTTCTTTATACATGTTGAAACAAGGCATTGTTAAGATAATGTCTCAGTCAATATGAATGAATCACACTGATGGAGAATTGCTACTCTCCTGCTTTGTTTCCCGTTAAGATAAAGTAGATCAGTAGATGCTTTTCTTCTGGGAGTACAAGTCATCAACCGTTATTTCTCAGTAATTGTTTCCCTTATACCTATTGTTGCTTACAGGGATATCAAAATTAAAGCTCGGTTTTATTCCGACTTCGATTTTAGTTGAACTGCACAAAAGGAGCCAATGTGTCCAAGGCAAACTGCTGCATTACTGGGTCTAGTTGGTCGTCCCACTTTGCATAAAGAAGCAGTCACTGTTTGCGCTATATTACAGAAGGAATGACCGAGAAGCTTTACAGAGTATTATTAGACACCGGTGACATGACTAGTCTGCAGAGACCATTGGCAATTTAACAACACGTGGAGTGCCCTGGGCAAAAAGTGCCCAATCAAGTACAAGAAGCTACGATAGGACTCCACGATCATAGGCATTACATATTTTGAATGGGAAAAGCTTGTCAAAGTTTAATCATTAATGTTAGCAAGAAGACGTTAGTTTAATATATTGGAATTGGAAAACCTTGTCAAAATTTGCTCATTGATGTTAGCCAGAAGACATGCATTTGATATTTTTGAGTGGGACGCCCTTGCTGTGAGCAGCGTCGAGTGTTTTTCCTATTCATGTGTTCAGTTTAGAAGTAAATAGTTACTCTGCTGAGATATTCCTGTGTTAAGAGTTTGTTCTGAATATTGTCTATGTAATGCTAGGCCTTGTGTTTGATTGCAAAGTTGAGCTTGGAATGTTGTGGCATGCGGCATCACGAGCTGTTCACCGTGCCTCCTGAGAATAATGCTTCATATGGTTTTGCATGTCGATCTAATGCCAGTGATTTGCTTGTTAAGAAGATCATCCTCTTCTATTGTTTCCGTGCTTAAGAAGTTCATCGTCTGATGTGTCATTCATAGCCTATACGACAAGTCGGGTAGGTTAGACGTGAAACCATACGATCTTCCGACCAACTCATGATATTAGGCCGTGATTGGATCGTCGTTTTCCAACCAAAACTGCTTGTAAAACTGACACTTGTAAATTAAAGTAGATGGTCTCGGGCGAAGGCGCTTGGTTGGTCGATTTCGACTAGTAAAATATCGGAAGTACTTCACACATGATAAAAACGCTGAACGACACTCGGACGATTGCTAATCCAGCCGTTAGCTGCTGTTTCAGCCTTGCCCATGGATGGCATGATACGCACGTCGTGCATGTATCGTCTGGTAATGCCGTCCATATAGCAGTGCTCGTAAAATATACACTGGTCTCTCAAATTACACGCGTAACCCGCCGGTTTTACTTACCGACCTTGGGCCCTCGGTTTCATTACGCCTGTATTTTACGCGTTGTTTCCGATGACGAGTAAATTACACTTGTATGTTAATATAGGTTTGAAATAAACCAGAGCTCCCAAGCGTGGCCTTACCATTTCATGCCGTCTCAGTTTCTTGAAGGTGCTCATAGGTGTCCGATGATCCTGGCTTCCTGAATGAGCAGCGGGCGCTGTATTAGACCATCCGTAGGGCCCGCGAGGCCCTCTCCGTTGTCCTTCGAGTTGTTGCGCTCGCCGTGGTGCCGAGCATTGATAACATCATCAACGAACATGAGGATTCAGGAGATGACTTTATTTTGACTGGATGACACTAGGGACCCACTAGGGCCATAGTCGTACGTACGCAAGTGCCTCCTTATTATATACAACTATATATTTTTTGCTTTCTCCTGGTTTCCTGACATCACGGTCCCACACCATTGTCAACCTATGTAGTCAATATAAACGAGAGAATTGCACAAGGTGCGGCCGACAGCTGGGACCAAGCAGCTCGAGCAGTATTTGTGTTTTTGAGGCGTGAGCACTGCAGAGTTTTTCTTGGCGATGATTTCGTTGTTGTTCAGCGGAGAGCAGGGTATTAACTGGGCGGGCTGTGGCCCGTCTAGCCCAAGCTAGATATCCAGCCCAGATACTAATTTTTTCAAGATGAAAATGGCTAGCCCAGCTATACGTCTTTTTGAGGAATACCCAGGCAAGGTCAACTTGTTATTCTCCGCCCCGCTGGGCTGCAAATCTTTCCTAGGAGGGACGCATTAGGCTTAACAGGAAAATGGGCTTTAAAAAATAATAAATGTGATGTAATTATAAAAACTGGGCAGTAACTATAAAAAATGCACCAAACACGAAATTAGTTTATAAAATATTATTTATGGATTTTGAAAATCTTAAATTTTCATTGTTGCACGCGCAATGTTTCGTTGGATTTTTACGTAATACAAATTTATATTTAATCTGACTAGAAATTTCGGGATAAAATGTTTCGGATGCCATCAAATGTGGGAAATTTTATTGAATTCTGTCTTCAACGGTTGGTTGAAATTATTAATCGTTTTCCTAGTTAGAAAATGGGCTGTACTTTTAACAAACTGTAAATGGGCTGTTGTAAATTCCATTAGAATTCAAAAATGGGCTGTAAATTCTTACAAAACGCAAATGGGCTATAAGTTCTCTGCCACACACTTGTGGGCCTACTAAGTGACGCGTCCCCTAAAAAAATAAGTTGACGCGTATGCAAGGCTTTGTCAACTTATTATAGTCAACACACGGTTCTAGCAGTAGTGGCCATTGGATGTCTATCCAACGGATGTCGTGCTTCTTCTTCAATCTCGGATATTCTTAGCTTCGGCCGCCCAAAAAATGATTCCTCCCCCAGACATCTGGGGCGCACCATTTCGGAGGCTGACCTGTGGGCCTACTAAGTTGGAGCGTACCAAGGTCTTTGTCAACTTAGTCGATATAAACGATTCTAGCTTCAGTGACCGTATGATGTCCATCCAACGGCCGTAGTGCTTCTTCAACCTCTGTTCTTCTTGGTCCAGCCGCCCAAAGCAGCGCCGGTCGTGCCGCCTGCTCCTGCCTCCCGTGGCCGGCAGTGCTACTGCGGAGGCCTCACCGCCCCCATACTACTCCCACCGCTGGCCAGGACATCCCTCCACTCACCCACACCCCCTGTTATTCTGCGGTGACGGCAGCCTCACACCGCAGCCGAACCAGTGAACCCTCGTACTCCTCTCCGCGCGGGCTTCCACTGCTGCGTCTTCCCCGGCTCCCCGTCGTCCCCTTCCTAGGCCTCGCCGTCGTCCACCGCCCTGGTGCTCTCGGCGCGGCGTGGTCAACGACCGACTTCCATCAGAAGAGTACTGTATGTGGAGAGGCTGACAGCTGGGTCCACGGCGGCCGCAAGGAAGTGCCTCCTTATTACACGCAAAATAATTATTCCTCCACCTAACAGCGGGGACCCACCGGATGGGCCACCTTATTTCACGAAAAAAAAGTTCCCCCCGACTGCTGGGACCCACCGGACGGGCCACCGTATTTTGCGAAAAAATGTCCCCCCGCTGTCAGCTCGGACCCACCGGAAGTGCCTCCTTATTACGCACAAAAAAATGAATACTCCCCCTGCTAGCTGGGACCCACCTTGGTGGGAGGCTGACTTGTGGGCCTACTAACTTGACGGGGACGGAGGGCTTTGTCAACTTAGTCAATATGAACGATTCTAGCTCCAGTGACCGTACGATGTCCATCCAACGGCCGTAGTGCTTCTTCAACCTCTGGTCTTCCTGCTCCAGCCGCCCAAAGCAGCGCCGATCGTGCCGCCTGCTCCTGCCTCCGGTGGCCGGCTGTGCTGCCGCGGAGGCCTCACCGCCCCCTACTATTCCCACCGCTGGCAAGGCCCTACGGCGACGGCAGCCTCACACCACAGCCGAACGAGTGAACCCTCATACTCCTCTCCGCGTGGGCATCCACTGCCGTGTCTTCACCGGCTCCGCGTCGTCCCCTTCCTAGGCCTCGCCGTCGTCCACCGCCCTGGTGCTCTCGGCGCGGCGTGGTCAATGTGGTCAAGGAACGACTTCCATCGGACGTGGACTGTACGTGGAGAGGCTGACAGCTGGGCCCACGGCGGCAGCAAGGAAGTGCCTCCTTATTACGCGGAAAATAATGATTCCTCCACCTGACAGCAGGGACCCACCGGACGGGCCACCATATTTCACGAAAAAACATTTCCCCCCTGACTACTGGGACCCACCAGCTACACCTTCGCACGCAAGGAAGTGCGTCCGGGCAAGAAAAAACGATTCGCCCCCCTGACTGCTGGGACCCACCAGCTACATCTTCGCACGCAAGGAAGTGCGTCCGGGCAAAAATAAACCAAAACGATTCGCCCCCCTGACTGCTGGGACCCACCAGCTACATCTTCGCAGGCAAGGAAGTGCGTCCGGGCAAAAAAATTATTTGCCCCCCTAACTGCTGGGACCCACCAGCTACATCTTCGCAGGCAAGGAAGTGCCTGACAGTCGGGACCCACCTGGTCGAAGCGTACGTAGCGTTGTCATTCTGGTCGCGAACGTGTACGTACATACTGGTCGATGTAGAGGCGCGCACGTGTCCTAGTAGAGGCGCGCACGTAGCATGTACACGTACGTACAGCGGCCAGGGTGCAAGAAAGAAAATACGGCCACGTATGTGTACATACGGGCGGGGTCTCGAACGCCTACTCGCGCATACGTATGGCCAGGGCTCGTGTACATGGCTGGGTCGGAACGAAGAAACATCGTCGTCGTCGTGTTCATGGGGAGGCAACAAAATGCGTCGTGTTCATGGGGAGGCAACGGAATGCGTCGTGTTCGTCGGGAGGCAACGGAACGCGTGGGAGCCAACCGGCTGGGTCGGAACGGAATGCGTGGTCATGTTCATCGGGAGGGCTTGGACGGAACAGGCGATGGAAAGAGGCCTGGCGTACCGCACAACGGAGGAAACGGACCTCCTACGTTCGGAACGGGGTCCTGTTGATCGGGAGGGGTGTGGCGTACCGCAAAACGGAGGAAACGGACCTCCTATGGTCGAAACGGGGGTCCTGTTGATCGGGAGGGGTGTGGCGTACCGCAAAACGGAGGAAACGGACCTCCTACGGTCGAAACGGGGGTCCTGTTGATTGGTAGGGGTGTGGCGTACCACAAAACGGA
>NC_057796.1:122850622-122856195 GCF_018294505.1 Triticum aestivum | reverse complement strand
AATCGATCGGCTTCAGTTAGCAGCAGTAGTGAAGGAATCGCTCGATCGGGTTCAGTTAACAACCATCGATCGATCGCTCGGGTTCAGTAACGTGTAGCCTGCAGTGCAATCGCTCGGGTTCAGTTAGAGCCCAACGCCTCGCTCGGGTTCAGTTAGAGCCAACGCCTCACACACACGCGCGTACGTGTACGAGAGAAACGCGCATCGCTCGGCCCCCGACCTCCCACCGTAACCAGGAACTCCCCGAAATTTTCCTCCCCCTCGCTTCTACCATGGTTTTTTCCGTCATGGACGGCCCAAAGAATGTCATGCAGCTGCGTCTCCGGCCCGCCCAGGACGAAAAGCCCATTTTCTGTCATGATTTTTTGTCATAGAAGTAGGAGCCCACCACATCTATGATGATACCGTGTTTTGTCACAATTATCGTCATAGAAGTGTCATATGTATGACAAAAAAAATTCGTTCGGCCCAAAATGTCATGGATGTGTCTTTTTTACTAGTGTATATGTGTGATGTCTAGAAGTTTCATCATTACAATATTCTATCCAATCATGCAGATTCTTGAAACATCTATTCTGGGTAAATAGTCTATCACTAGATGCAGAGGAACCATAAGAAGAGTGGAAGCCCGAGAAAGATTTCAGGTGACTAGCGATAACTTATCTTTATTACTCTCATGTGTATAATTTCATAGCATTCCTTTGTTGCAGTGTTACAACGAATTGGAGATACGGAACATGGAATCAGTTGTTCTCAGAAGCTATTTTTGGTATGAGAGGGGTGCAGCTCTTGTGTATTTGTACCATTCAATTTGCAAACTTATCATTCTATTTCAGATTTTGCAGGCAACCTTGAGGTGGATTACCCCTGGGGAACCTTCAGGTTTGTAGGCTTGATTTTTCTTTATATAACCTCAGTTTAGAATCGTACTAGGTGGAAAGCATTGTAATAGTTTAATCTGAAGCTTCATGAACTGAGTTCTTTATTTGGAAACAATATGTAGTCACTCCAATGCCTATGTTAGTATGTTTACCTTGCTGTTTGAGATGATCAAATATTAGTTATTTCTTTTAAGCCATTTAGATAAGCTTCACTCGCTAGAATATCCCAACTATATAAATTCACTATAACTGAGCAAGTGTTGATCGCATCAGAGATATGTTCTTCACATACCAACTTTGCATGTAGCTAACCTTGCATTCAGTTACTTCTTAATTGTTTGCCAGTTAGGTAACCATGATGACAACGGATATTTGGCCACCCATGTGGAACTACAATCTGGTCCTTTCCAGGTTCATCCAGAAAGCGGAGATTTTTCCATTAAACTAGATTTAAAGGTTAGTCATTTATAAGCGTTACATTTGTGAATGAATATAATGGTTTTCTGTAACATTGTTTTGCCTAACATGTATAATCTACTTAGGTTTTTCTTACTACTTCATGAAACTCTTTACCCTCAAATTTCCGCAGCAACGCACGGGGTATTTTCTAGTATCTTTTAGAGCATGGTGGTGGTTATATTTTGAAGAAATTGATGAGCTCTCATGCTTCACTTATATTATTTTGAGAGTCTTATAAATAGTATGGCAATTTGCTTAGGTTATGAATTTAGTCCTAATATGATGGGTATTCAAGAGGGATATAATAAAAACTTTCATGAAGATCATTGAATATATGAGAAGTTTGATTCCTTACATTTGTTTTGAGATATAAAGATGGTGAGAGTCATGCTAGTGAGTAATTGTAGTTTAGTAAGAATTTTTGTGTTAAGGTTTGTGATTCCCGAAGCATGCACGTATGGTCGCTCATTATGCGATGAAGTTGGAGCATGATTTATTTTTTATTGTCTTCCTTATGAGTGGCGGTCGGGTATGAGCGATGGTCTTTTCCTACCAATCTACCCCCCTAGGAGAATGCAGAGTAGTACTTTGCTTCAAGGGCTGATAAACGTTTGCAATAAGTATGTGAGTTATGTATGACTAATGTTGAGTCCATGGATTATACGCACTCTCACCCTTTCGCATTTTGCTAGTCTCTTTGGTACCGTGCATTGCCCTTACTCACCTTGAGTTGTGGTGCAAACTTTGCTGGTGCATCCAAACCCCGTGATATGATACACTCTTTCACACATAAGCCACCTTATATCTTCCTCAAAACAGACACCATACCTACCTATTATGGCATTTCCATAGCCATTCCGAGATATATTGCCATGCAACTTCCACCGTTCCGTTTTATTATGACACATACCATTATTGTCATATTGCTTTGCATGATCATATAGTTGACATACTATTTGTGGCTTGGCCACCATTCATATAATTTTATACATGTCACGCTAGATCATTGCACATCCCGGCACACTGTCGGAGGTATTCATATGGAGTCATATTTTTGTTCTAGTATTGAGTTGTAATTCTTGAGTTGTAAGTAAATAAAAGTGTGATGATCATCACTATTAGAGCATTGTCCCATGTGAGGAAAGGATGGTGGAGACTATGATCCCCCCACAAGTAGGGATGAGACTCCGGACTAAAAAAGAGAGGCCAAAGAGCCCAAAATAAAAAAAATGAAAAAATAAAAATAAAAAGGGAATGAGAGAAAAAGAGAGAAGGGACAATGTTACTATCCTTTTCCATACTTGTGGTTCAAAGTAGCACCCTGTTCTTCATAATAGAGAGTCTCCTATTTTATCACTTCCATATATTACTAGTGGGAATTTTTCATTGTAGAACTTGGCATGTATATTCCAATGATGGGCTTCCTCAAATGCCCTTGGTCTTCGTGAGCAAGCAAGTTCGATGCACACCCACTTAGTTTTCTTTTTAGCTTTCATACACTTATAGCTCTAGTGTATCCGTTGCATAGCAATCCCTACTCCTTGCATTGACATCAATTGATGGGCATCTCCATAGTCCATTGATTAGCCTCGTCGATGTGAGACTTTCTCCTTTTTTGTCTTCTCCACACAACCTCCACCATCATGTATTGTGTGAGATTTGAAAAAGCTGAAGCGCGTTAAAAAGTATGAACCAATTTCTTAGCTTGTCATGGGGGTTGTGCATGACAAATACTTTGTGTTGAGAATATAGATCATGAGAAGATTATATGATTTTGTAGGGATAGCTTTCCTTAGCCATGATATTTTGAGAAGACGTGATTGCTTTATTTAGTATGCTTGAAGTATTATTGTTTTGATGTCAATATTAAACTTTTGTTTTGAATCTTATGGATCTTAATATTCATGCCACAATAAGAAAGATTACATGATAAACATGCTAGGTAGCATTCCACATCAAAAAAAATTTGTTTTATCATTTACCTACTGCCGGGGAATAGGAACGACACCTATGGGATCACAGAGAATCCCTACTACGGTTGGTGGGGCGCGGGTCTGTGCAAAGAGCGGGTCTAGAAGATCAACGCGGGGGAATTTTTACCCTGGTTCGGGCCGCAAACGATGCGTAATACCTAGTCCTGCTTTGGTGTATATTTGGTGTTCTTGAGCTCTTGAACTAGCTGCGGTGCATGCCCAGTCCAAAAAGTCCAAATCCTTCCTCAGTACGCCTCGGGCCTCCTTTTTTATGTCAAAGGGGTCGCCACAGTGGCACACAGGAGGTAGAAAGTATGTATAGTGTACAAGCCTATCGCCTGGCACCGTAGGACAAACGCATTTAATGCACTGCCGACGTGCCTTCTTGCTTTATCGGGGACGACGACGAGACTCGTCCCGTCCCTCGCCGCTTCGCCTCGTTCCGACGCGCGTCCAAGCTGATGAGGCATGCAACGCCACGCTGGCCTGCTGGCTGCTACACTAGTGCAATGGCAGGGTCTTCACGAAGATCTGCATGCCACCGCGCAGGTGCTTGGCTGGTTGGCATAGAGGTTGCTTGCTGCCACGCAGGCGCTCGCCTAGTTGGCGGGCTGGTTGCCGTGTCGGAACGGCCGTGGGATAGCGAACCCTTGGTAGGTGCGGGCCTGGTTGCGGCCCCGCAGATGTCCCCAGCAAGGGTCTTGCCGGGGTCTTGTGGGCGTCCCTGGCAAGGATCTCGCTGGGGGTCTTCATCTTCTGGTTCCCATCTAGATTTGCAGGCCTTTGGTCTTCACAAAGATCTGCATGCCACCATGTAGGCGCCCCCGAGCCTTGGTCCTGACGTTGTCGATGGTGTCAGAACTCTCAGGCTCAAGGGTAGCGGCCTTGATGGTGTTTGGCAAGTCGCCCCGGCAAGGATCTTGCCGGGGCTGTGTAGGCCGCCCCAGCAAGGGTCTCGCCGGGGGAATCCACCTTGCCCCTTGGCTCTTCATGCTTCTGGCTTGAGTGCTGCCTCGCCAGCCGTGTACCTTCCCTTCCTCTGCCCTGCCAAGCCCGGCCGTAGGTGCGGCTACGACTGCCCGTGCACAAGTAAAGGGGTACAGCCCTACTTTTGTACAATGACAGGAGCCCCGGGCCTGGGCCACACACAAGCGCAAGGCGTTGTTGGGACAGGCTTACAACGGTGCGCGGGCATGCGTGGCAGAGTTTTAACTATGGTAACTCTCTCGCCAGTTGCGCTTCCCCATGACCCGCATTGAGTGCGCGACGTGGGGGTCGTGCGTGGAGTGGTCGCAGCGTGCTTGCGTCACCTCACGGTGAATAGTAAAGAGGCGGCCCATGTCTTCCCCATAAAAAAGAGGAAATCGCAGGGGCGCTGCTCATTTACCTTCTGTGCCCTTTCCAATCTTGGAACCTATGTTCCCTTCTTCTTCCTCAAGCGCAAATCAAAGCTCTCGCCTCTACTCGCCGCCGCCGCGTCCCCATTACCATCGGTCCTTCATCCCTTCCTATTCACCATGGCGCCCAAGACAAGCAAGGGCAAGGGAGAGGCCAAAGACGACGGAGGGAAGGTGGCACCGGAGAGCGAGTTAGTGGAGCTTCGGATGCAGCGTGCCCTCTTCACCTCGACGGTCGATGCGCTCACCCTCAGGGACATGTTCAGGCCCCTGTGGGGAAGGGAGACGTCGGGGCACCCTGCCACGCGCATCATCCCCGCCTCCTTCGCCGAGGCCGGTCCAAATCGGTACCCCTTCTTCGTCGACTATTTCTCCTGCGGGCTTTGCCCCCCTTTCTTAGATTTCTTCAATGACGTCATGCACACCTACGGCTTCCACCTTCTGGATTTCACGCTGAACGTTGTGGCGTGCATGGCATTCTTCGCCCATCTTTGTGAGGGATTCGCCGGAGTGCATCCCAGCACGACGCTCTTCTGGCATTACTTCACCCCTCGCATCCAGCTAGGGGGCGCCATCTCTGGCTGCATCACCTGAATCCCGAGGAACCAGAGCAGGGGCACATACTCGGAGGGTGCCCTGAAGGAGAGGTGGGAAGAGTGGCGGGGCCGGTGGTGCTGGATTATGGAGGCGGATCCGCAGGAGTTCTGCGGGGTCCGTCGGAAGCCGCCGATTCGCGGCAATGACTGGACCGATGTCGACGCCAACGACAAGAAGCTCACGGTCGCCACCACCAGGATCCACCGCCTCACCTCGGTCGGGCTCACTCTAGAGATGATTGGTGCTGACTTCATCCGCCGCTGGAT